>NW_010368049.1:368411-394357 GCF_000414095.1 Morus notabilis | reverse complement strand
TGTAGCTCGTTGGATTGTTGGATAGAATAAACGTGTTTGGGTTGAAGTTAGGTGCAATGTAACGGAGTGACTAGTGAGAATTGGAGAACGGATTTTCTGATTTTATGTTTGTAGAAGATGTTTTCCGGCTTACAAATTTAGGTGATTTTGTCGTAAATGTGGTTTATTGTGCTATGAAAGTATGAGTTGGGTAGAATGTGACTAATAGGGGTCATTCTATGGTACATTTACGGAAGTCTATCTTTTAGGTCTCTGTTGATTTGAGTTGAGGGTGGGAGTTTTTTATTTTTAAAAATTTTTTATTATAACAAAACTTAAATTTTAAACGGATCTTAATTTTTATAACTTCAACACCCGAAAGTTGCAACTTGCAAGAATTCAAAAATTTTCATAAATATTTTAAAATTGACAAGTCTATCGTTACCTACACAACACTTGGTAAAATTTACGAGTTATTGTGCTTCCAGACATGGTATCGGAAATTTTTTTCACGGCACCATTAAAGTTCCTTGAAACAGATATCCTGTGCCTGTGCTTCTTTTCTTTTAGTTCTTTAAACAAAAATAAATGAAGGATTAAGTTAGCAGGTGATTACAAACAAGAGAAGTAAAAAGAGCTTTTTCGCGTTTTCCTTGAAGACAAAAAGGACACATTCCTCTAGTAAAGGGATAAAATATAAACAAAATAGGCGTGTTATTCTTAATCTTAAAACGGTGTGTTTTACTGCCTTTTAGCAGGTATAATCTTACACGATAACATCTTGTATGCAACAATAAATACCATATAGGCGGCTACACTTTTTCAAAATCATTGTTAACACCTAACTATACCTCAATATATAAACTTTACATATATATATATATGTATATATTTGCTGAAACATATTTCTTTATATTTTGTGTGTGAATGATACATCTCAACTTCTAGAGTGTTAAAAGTGCTTAAGATTCAATGATTTTTGACCATGTAAAGTACAATCTTAAGTTAGTGAGCCTCAAGATATTTTTTGCTCGAAACTTATTTAAACAAAGCGTTGAGATACAAAGAGACACAGCAAAGGCATCAATCACAACCGTCCAATCACATCTCAACTTCTAGAGTGTTAAAAGTGCTTAAGATTCAATGATTTTTGACTATGTAAAGTACAATCTTAAGTTAATGAGCCTCAAGATATTTTTTGCTAGAAACTGATTTAAACAAAGCGTTGAGATACAAAGAGACACAGCAAAGGCATCAATCACAACCGTCCAATCACCCAACAATGCAAACCGCATAAACTAGTGAACGTCACATGCAAGGCTATCCAAAAAGCCTCGGAATATCCTGTACGTAAATTCTGTATCTGCAGACAAATTAGCAAGGGATTCATCAAGTAGGAACAAAATGATGGGTCTGATAATCCCAACAATTTGAAACTGAATGACCGGTAATGCATTGACAATTCAACGCATTACCATCTCTCTTGCAATTCAAGACTAACTTTTGTGAGAAAAATTGTGCCCTCGGGGCTTAAAGTCAGATAAGGACTTTTTGCTTACCTCAACATTATGAAGCTGGTACCAATACAACATGCTTAAAATGTGGAACGAGGAAGATCTTGAAACCTAGTTATGGCAATGTTTGATATAAAAAACGAGATACATCCTTATCCCGATGGGGAGGAGCATCGGCCGCTTGTTTACCGAGCATTTTGTTGTATGGGGGTATCTGACCAAGTTCTATTTTATAGTGTACAAATCCGAGTACACTTTGGCAGAGGCATATAGAACCTCAGGCATATATGAATAAACCTTTCCATAGTTGAACATCTGTTTCCTACACTATGGCAGAGGCATATAAAGCCTCAGTGGAGCCGCAATTGTCTCTTCTATTGTCACTCATTACAGAGCTCACAATTTGGGCTTCCAACAACCTACCCTCCTGTTGAAGGCCAGAGATTAGCTCATTGAATGTCCTGGAATTTAGAAGAAATCCATTCTCAAACATTTCTCTGCACCAAAAATATGCCCCTGTAAAGTCCTTTAGTTCACAATATCCCTTCACAAGTAAGTTATAGGTATCAGCTTTAGGAACCACTCCCTTAGCCTTCATATCGTTCACAATGTCGTTTACCGCCGATGACTTTCCTCCTACGAAATGCCCCAGAATCAAGCTATTGTAGGTCATCTTGTCAGCGTTGAATCCCCGGTCTACCATCTCCGTTTGCAGAGAGACTGCCTTTTGGGCATCGTCATGCTCTGCGTAACCACGAATCATAGCATTATATATAAGTCGGTCAGGAGGCAAACCAAACTGTAACATCTCCTTACGCAATCTCTCTACTAGCTCCATACCTTCCTGGCAACATCCAGTTATTAGAGGGTGATAGGTTTTTAACGTAGGCTTAATGTCCAATCTCTTCATGTTTTCATATACCTCGAGACATTTCTGGGTGTTCCCTGCATCAGAATAACCTGAAATTAGGGAATTGTATGTGATAACATCAGGACTAAATCCATTATTTGTAATTTGAGAAACCAAGTCTTCAGCTTCTGTTAGCCTTCCTTTTCTGCAAAGCCCATAGATGAGCGCATTGTAGGTTACCAGTGTTGGACTTATCCCAATTTTAATCATCTCATCAAAGAATCTGGCAGCATCTTTCAATTTTCGCGCTGTACAATTGCCATCAATAATTATGTTATATATCTGTGCATTTGGTGTAACCCCTCCGCTTACCATATCCCTCAAGATTATTTCAGCTTCAAGAAGCCTACCATCCCCACATAAACTTTTTATGAGAGAACCATAGCTCACAACATTTGGCTTGACCCCTTCATTCTCCATTTGTTCGAGAATGAGAAAACACTTGTCGAAGTCGCGCATTTGTCCATAGCCATTGATAAGGGTGTTATAAGTTGCTACATCTGGGAAAACTTCCTTCTTTACCATCTTCTTAACCAATTCCTCTGCCTTATCCATCTCCTTCATTTCACAAAACTTGTCAATCAAAGTATTAAAAGTGATGCAATTGGGTCTCAACCCCCGAATTTCCATTTCCTCAGCGGTTGAAATCGCTCTTCCTATGTCACCTCTTTTACAATATCCTTTCACCATAGTGTTATAACTTACCTCATCCAGAGCAAGCCCATTTTTCCTCAGCTTAATCACAACCTCCCCGGCCATTTCCATTTTCCCTTCTTTGCACAAACCATTCAAAAGAATTCCGAAAATATACTTATTAAAACTGACTCCTCTCTTCACTGCTTCCTCAAACACAGCCAGCGATGCCTCAACATCACCACACTTGGAATGACCATCAAGAAGCACACTATACGTAACACAATCCGGCAAAAACCCACTAGCTTCCATCTCTCCCAAAAGCTGCTTAGCCTCGACCATTTTCCCCTCGCGAAAAAGCCCGCCGAGCAGCGCATTGTAAGTGACCCGATTCATCCCCACATTACCACCCTTCATCCTCTCTCTCAACCCAAAAGCCCTCTCCAATTCTCCCACTTTACAATACCCATCAATAAGCGTGTTATAGGTAACCAAATTCGGAACCACATTTCTCTCAGACATTTCATCAAACACCTTCTCCGCATCCCTAATTCTCCTCTCTTTACACAACCCACCAAGCATCACATTGTAAATAAACACATTGGGGCTCATCCCAATCCTCTTCATCCCATTCAACAACTCTCCAGCCTTCTTCAAATCCCCCAACTTAACTGAAGCCTGAATCGCCTTTGCATACGTAAACCTATCGGGTCGAAAACGCGACTCAACGATCTCATAGAACAATTCAAGCGCTTTACCATACTGTTTGGAGGAGATCAAAGTTTCTAGAAGCAAGTTAAACGAAGCCAAGGAAGGAAACGTACCTTCTTTCCTCGTCAGGGCGTACAATTCCATGGCTTCGGCGATCATTCTGGACTCCAAACAAGCCGACATGAGCATGCTCGAGAAAGCGGGTTTCATGGGGGGTGAGGAGAGAGAGAGGAGATAGAAGAGATCGGACGGCGAAGAAAAAGGCGATTTTGAGGCGACGAGGGATTTGATCAGCCGACGGGCGGTGTCCGTACGGCCCTGTTGGAGAAGAGACTGAAGCTTTTGTACTTGTTCATGGCGTTCGTCTTCTTCTCTGAGGTTGGACGAAACCTCGTCAGATTGTCGGACGATGTCGGATTCTGGTTCAGGTTCGGAGCAGAAGAGTCGGGAAGAAGCGAGTGGTCGGAGCTTGGGAGGTTTTTTACTATGGCGAGTGAAAATGGATTTAGGAATGAGATTGAAACTTTTCGCCATTTCAGATTTTTCAGGTTTGCGAAGTTCGAATTTCCGTTTCACGATTCGGACATGAATGTCGAGCTTTAAGCGAAGAAGAAGAAGTACTGGAACCAGAAAACTAACTTCTTCCTCTTGGTTCGACTCATAATCCTGGATGGGCTGGAAAACGAACAAGTTGGACTGGATTGGGTTACAGAGAATTCGACTCGGGCTCCTCACAGCCCAAAAGTGGGATTATGATTTGGGGTGATATAGACATGTAGCAAAATCTGAAGACCGGCGTCCTTAATTTCACCGATTTGAGTTTTTAATTTTAATTTTATTATAATTAAAAAATTTTATAAAAAGTTAAATTTAATTTTTTTACTACAGTTAAAAACTCTTACATAAAATCACATCTCAACTCAAATTAAAAACTCGAATCGATGAACTAAACGATACTTAATTATAACAATGATTTTGAAATATTATAAATAAAGCAAAATCATATTGTGTAAGAACATAAATATCCTTACAATACACTTTTAGTAATGGTTTAAAACAGTTTCTATTCTCCAAAATCTCTAAAAATGTGTGAACATAATTACATGTGGGATAGTAAATGAATTAAAAAAGATTAATATATGATTTTTTTTGTTATATAATGATATTGCAGTCATTATAATGATTGTAATAACTATGTGTGATAATGGTAAATATAATAATGTTATCATTAACATTAACGATAAAGATTATGATGGTAATAGTAATGATAATGATTATGGTAATAATAACGATTATGATAGTAACGATAATGATTATAATAATAACAATGATATTGTTATCAAACAATATTATAATGATGATATTAATGATAAGAATGATGATAGCGGTAAGAATGATGATAATGATAATAATAAGGTATATGATACCATTCTTTTTTTAATTATTATTCTTAGAATGGTTTCAATTAGAGAATGTAATTTGATGATAATATAGTAACTATATTATATGACGAAAAAGTATACACGGTTACAAAAAAAAAATGAAATATGCACCTTTTTAAAAAAAATGAAGGGCAAAAAAGACCGTAAATTTCTTCCAAATTTGAATATTTGAATATTTTGCTATCCTTGTAAAATTCTGAAAACGTTGCTATATTGTAAATCAATGTATGAAATTTTGTCATGAAGTGTAGAAAATACGAAAATAATATGAAATAGGTCAATATGAAAAACTTAAGAAAGTATATAGGCTAATTTTTAGTTATAGAAATTAATAGGTTATAACTTATCAAGTTATGGTTTATAACTAGATAAGTTATGGACAAACTTGTCAAGTTATAGTTCATAGTCAGACAAGTATGGACAATAACTTGTCAAGTTATTGTTCATAACCAGATAAGTTATGAACAAAAATAGTAATTTAGCCTATTTATTAACTTATGTAAACTATTAGCCTATTAATTTTAATTCATCTCAAGTCTTGGCATATTTTCCTCTTTCTCCCTACAAAATACTAGGACTAAAACCTGAGTGAGTGTAATTCTAACAGGGTTTGAATCTTGATGGTTTTACTTTTTTTTCTAACATATGACATGACAAGAATGCCACCTATTCTATAACCCAGTTGTTCACATACCCTATTTGCATCTACTCTATTTTTTTTTTCCTTTTCTTTCAAATAAGAACCGCACCCTTAAGTGTTATCATACCCGTTTAGTTCGCTGATTCGAAGTTTTAATTCGAGTTAAGATGTGATTTTATGTGAGAGCTTTTTATTGTAGTAAAAAAGTTAGATGTGATTGTTTGTGAGAGCTTTTTACTGTAGTAAAACTCAAATTTTAAACTCGAATCAGCGAAATAAACAGTTACAAACTTTCGTGGGTATATTTCAACGCAACATTTTTAAACTAACTATTATTTTTAAACTAAAAAAACTCACCAATTGAAAATCCCATTAAAACCTTTTCACGTAACATTTTTGAAGCATCTCCAGATAACATAAATTGTAAATGCAAAACTCCATTTATAAAAGATCAAATTGCTAAAGTAGACTTTACTAAAAAAAAAAAAAAAAGGAAAAGGAAAACCATAAACGCATAACGGGTAGGCCCATCAGGGATTTTTTTTTTTAAAAAAAAAAACAGACCAATATCCAATCCTCAAAAATTTGTGTTTTTTTATCCAAAAAACTCAAAAAAAGACAACTCGAGTTTCAACTTTATTTAAGTTCACGTTCTTTTAAGTTTCAATTTTATTTAACTTTACTCAACTTTATTCAAGTTACAACTTCAACCCAAGTTATAACTCAAATTTAACTCAAAAACTACACTCAAGTTATACTCCAAAAGAAACTTCAACTCAAGTCATCTGTCAAAAATATATTTACTAATTTTATAAGTTTTTTTTTCCTGATCAAATAGAGAAAAGAAAAAAAAAAGAACGTGTGTTGAGGTCTTGAACTGATGACAATGTTATAATTATTTTTGAAAATTTGACTAGTTGTCTCGTTTACTTCGTGGATTTGAGTTTTCAATTTTAGTTGAGATGTGATATTTTCTGAATCTTGAACTGATGACAATGTTATAATTATTTTTGAAAATTTGACTAGTTGCCTCATTTACTTCGTGGATTTGAGTTTTCAATTTTAGTTGAGATGTGATATTTTCTGAGAGTTTTTCACTGTAACAGAAAAAATTAGATGTGACATTTTCTGAGAAATTTTTACTGTAAAAACTTAAAATAAAAAACTCAAATCGGTGAAATAAACGAGGCCACGTGTTTGTTTAAGAGAAAGGTAACACCTGTCAAAAGATAAAAGTACTGGCATCTAAAAAAGAGTCTCTATTAAACATTTCTCTTTTAATATTTATCCGATTAGGTAAAATCCTATTATGCATTTATGATACGTGTCTATATCCAATGGTGAATTAGTTCCAAAAAAAAAAAAATGTT
This sequence comes from Morus notabilis, assembly GCF_000414095.1. Classification (NCBI taxonomy): domain Eukaryota; kingdom Viridiplantae; phylum Streptophyta; class Magnoliopsida; order Rosales; family Moraceae; genus Morus; species Morus notabilis. The sequence goes on along the minus strand of NW_010368049.1, from coordinate 387,158 downwards.
TGCATTTTAAGTATAAACGTTAATGAGCCACCAAAGTGATCAGTAGTAAGGATTTTTATTTATTGTCCTCTTCAACTGCTCTGAAACTTTTTTTTTTTAGTTTCTCCGATAATTCATCACCTTACTAGTATTTTTAATTTTTAACTGTTAAATCTAATCAAAATCATATTAAATTAAAAAATTATACAGAACAGACAGATTCTAATGTAAATCTAACAACTAAAAAGTAAAAGACTATTAATAATCTGTTTTTGCCGGGACTAAAAAAAAAAGTTTTTTTTTTTAATAGCAGAAAATTTCTATGAAACTTTAGCTAAGCCTTGTATCGTTATGCTTGAATAAATTAAAAAAAAAATGAGAGGAATAAAGAAAAAGAGAGGGAGACAGATTTCGTAACTGTGAACTTTATGCCATTTAACAACTTGGTACTTTTTGCCAAACAAATCCAAGAAAAGTTGAAATCTACAAAATTTCACCATTACAAGCAAACCATTCAAAGAAGTGCTTCGACCTAGCCAAAGGGGTTATTCCCATAAGCTTCCCTCACTTGTTTTTTTTTTCCCCCTATATATATTTGCTGCACTTCCTCATACACCATTTTCTACTGTAATTTCCATAAATCTTTTTTCATGAATATTCACAAAAGGACTACCATATTCGAGTCGCTAACTCGAACTTTTATGCTGAAGATGAAAAGAATGACATTTTTTTTTTTCATTTTTTTTCCCTCCCCTCCACCATTTTTTTTTTTTTTAAACAACCTGTAGTAGGATACAACTCACAATGAAAGAAAAAGAAGACATAATGCTGCTGAAGCACTGGAGGCACATGGCAAAGAGAGAACTTAAAACGGAAGAGAAGAACTTGATCCTTCCTTTTCAGAGTCCCCCACTAAGGGTTTGGGACAAAGGTACCAACATATCCAAACCCCATTATGAAAAAGGCTATTGCTTGGACGAAAAGGTATATGAAGAAGTGGTTCTTCCCAAATAACACATCATACCATCCACAGAAGAAAAGGTAAACTCCTACCCCAAGCTCCAGCAAGTGAAGCCTGCAAAAAAAAAAAAAAAGTTAGATAATACTAAGTGGACGTTTAGTTTATAAATTTAAAACCATAATTTAAAATTATTCTCGGTTTACGTGTATTTTTTGTGAGAGAAAATACTGTAGCGAATAATGAACCATGATTCGAATCATGATACGAATCATCATACCAAACACCCAATAAAAAGATTTACAAATTGAGGTCTATTTTCACCTTGTATTTGACTTTTAACAATATTGATCTCTTTACAGTCCAAAGAAAATGTAACATGTGTGTCTACCTTTCTCCGATCTTGAATCGCGGTTTTTTGGGCGCTTTTGCTGCTTTTCCCTTGAGGGCATCTCCTAGTTTCTCAGTGACAACCCATTCATTCACCCGGCTGGCCTCTAGTAGGCCGATGATCGTGGCTTTTGTGCGGTGTAACGACATGACATTCTCGAAAAGGATCCAGAAAACTAGTAAATGGAGTGACCTGCATAATTATAAAACACAATCAAATTAATCATGTGTTTGGTATGAGGATTCGTATTATGGTTTAAATCATGATTCGTGATTCGCTGCAGTATTTTTTCTCATAAAAAACAAAAATAAATCAAGATTAATTTTAAATTATAATTTTAAATCTATAAACTAAACGTCCACTAAAAAGATAACGTGAACCAATTATATATGTATATAGCTAAGTCAACTTTCACGTCATCCTAAAAGCCTAACCAAAATGGGCCTCAATATGTAGCATAAGTACAAGAAACATTTCAAAAGTTTCAACAGAATTTTAAATTTTTATGAGAGTAGACAGCGTAACAAATTAACTTGAATTGTAGTTCGAATCTAAGAACAGACAGGCATGATCATCGTTTTAAACAAATTCAAGTGTTGTTTTGGAAGCAAACCTTGGAGTCCCGACTGCATTGAGAAGGGTGATGATAGAAGGAATGTAGACAGCTCCCCATTTCGGAACATGAACTTCAGGGACCAAAACAGTTGCTGGCAAAACGACACAGTAAAAGACAAACGTAATGATATGCGCCACAATCTTCCTTACGAAGAAGAAGCTGTAAATCACATGCACTTTCTTCCACAATGTCACTTTCTGCATTAAAAAAAAAGAAAAAAAGAAAAAAAAAGAGCAGAAGTTGAGAATTATATTATTAATTATTAAGCACACATCATTTTCGTTTTGCTAAGTTCATGAATATAAGAAAGGAATGAAATTTAAAAAAGTCTTGTCTCTAACCTTGTTCCTTGCAATCTCCATAACCATTTTCCTGAAAAGATTGGCTGGACCACAGGACCAACGGTGTTGTTGGTATCGGTACGCCTTCAAAGTACTAGGCAATTCATTCTTCACCTGTTAGCCAAAATCATTAATGGAACATGGAAAAAAAAAAGGGTCATATTATTGCGCCAAACATAAAAAATTTCATACAAATTTATTAAAATTGCAGTTGGCGTGTAACATTTACGTAGGTCCCTGTGTAATAACTGCATGTCTCATAATTAGAATGTACATAAAAATGCTTTATATGATAGGATGTTAGATTATTTTTTTTTTCTTTTTCAAAAAGAGGTAGAATAGGTTTCCATTAATTTTTTTTTTTGAGAATTTTTTAATCGGGAAACGGTTTTCAATTAAGAGATTTTCATGAAGTTTTGTTAAAGTACCGTATTTTTATTAATCTGATGTGATCTATAGGATAAAAACTGTATAACAAGTTTTTTTTTTTTTTTTCCTTGACTCCAACTCTTAATATCTGGTTGCCTTACCATTAATAAAATATGCAAGTAACAAAGACATTTTCATTTTTGAAACATTGGTATAGCAATATTAAGTACCTTAAGATTACAAAGGTACACAAATTTCCAGCCCTTGAGACTTGCCCTAACAGCCAGGTCCATGTCTTCCACAGTTGTACGGTCCTTCCATCCTCCTGCCTCATTTAGTGCAGCAATTCTCCACACACCAGCTGTCCCTGTATTATTATTATTAATTGCATCACCAAAAAAAAAAAAAAGTTATACCATAAACATCACAGTTAAAGAAAAGTAAACTCTTTCTCAAACTCCCAAATCATTCTATTAAATTAGTTTCGAAGTATATTTTAGGATTTTTGGCATAATTACTCTTTAAACTTATCGTGATTTAATAAATTACTTCTTAAATTTTTAATTTTAGTAAGTTGTCTTTTAAATTTGTAAATTTGTTACAATGTGTCCTATTTAATTCAATTTGCTCAATTTTTTTTTTTTTTAGATTTAAAGGATTAAAAGTTGAGATATTAAAAAATTTGTATTACATTTGAATTAAAATGTTAAAATTTTTGACTGAACGTGCTTTTTTGACACTAATTTAACACAATCATCATCAAAATGGGACATATTACAAGTTCAGGGGGTAACTTGCTAAAATTAAAAGTTTAGGAGGAGGGAGGGGGGCAATTTGCTAAACCATGATAAGTCTAGAGGACAAATATGCTAAAAATCCTGAATTTTATATTCATACATTTTTGGCAAAGAAAAGAAGTGAAAAAATAAAAAAAGAGATTTCTACCGCACAACGTGAAAAATGAATTATCAATTATGCTTGTGAATGATAAAAATTCTGACTTATTTATTTTTAAAGATATTTGTTAAAATTACTGCTAGTCACATTTACGTAGGTCCCTGTGTAATAACTGCATGTCTCATAATTAGAATGTACATAAAAATGCTTTATATGATAGGATGTTAGATTATTATTTTTTTTCTTTTTCAAAAAGAGGTAGAATAGGTTTCCATTAATTTTTTTTTGAGAATTTTTTAATCGGGAAACGGTTTTCAATTAACGGATTTTCATGAAGTTTTGTTAAAATACCGTATTTTTATTAATCTGATGTGATCTATAGGATAAAAATTGTATAACAAGTTTTTTTTTTCCTTGACTCCAACTCTTAATATCTGGTTGCCTTACCATTAATAAAATATGCAAGTAACAAAGACATTTTCATTTTTGAAACATTGGTATAGCAATATTAAGTACCTTAAGATTACAAAGGTACACAAATTTCCAGCCCTTGAGACTTGCCCTAACAGCCAGGTCCATGTCTTCCACAGTTGTACGGTCCTTCCATCCTCCTGCCTCATTTAGTGCAGCAATTCTCCACACACCAGCTGTCCCTGTATTATTATTATTAATTGCATCACCAAAAAAAAAAAAAAAGTTATACCATAAACATCACAGTTAAAGAAAAGTAAACTCTTTCTCAAACTCCCAAATCATTCTATTAAATTAGTTTCGAAGTATATTTTAGGATTTTTGGCATAATTACTCTCTAAACTTATCGTGATTTAATAAATTACTTCTTAAATTTTTAATTTTAGTAAGTTATCTTTTAAATTTGTAAATTTGTTACAATGTGTCCTATTTAATTCAATTTGCTCAATTTTTTTTTTTAGATTTAAAGGATTAAAAGTTGAGATATTAAAAAATTTGTATTACATTTGAATTAAAATGTTAAAATTTTTGACTGAACGTGCTTTTTTGACACTAATTTAACACAATCATCATCAAAATGGGACATATTACAAGTTCAGGGGGTAACTTGCTAAAATTAAAAGTTTAGGAGGAGGGAGGGGGGCAATTTGCTAAACCATGATAAGTCTAGAGGACAAATATGCTAAAAATCCTGAATTTTATATTCATACATTTTTGGCAAAGAAAAGAAGTGAAAAAATAAAAAAAGAGATTTCTACCGCACAACGTGAAAAATGAATTATCAATTATGCTTGTGAATGATAAAAATTCTGACGTATTTATTTTTAAAGATATTTGTTAAAATTACTGCTAGTCAAATTTATTAAAAATTAATTGTGTTTTGTGTTTTTTTTTTATTTTAATGTGATTTTAATGAGATTTAAAGAGTAAAAAGCTACACTAAGCTATGAGTTCATAGGGAAGAATGGATCAAATAATAATTAAAAAAAAAAAGTGTTAGTAAACTGACCATTGAATCCAAAAAAGGCATAGGTGGAGGAGCCCACTTCTTGCTCCACAGTGAAATGGTAATCCAGTGACATCTCTTGCATTCTAGTCATCAAGCACTCATCAGCATTCACTGCCAAAAAAAAAAAAAAAAAAAAAAAAGAAAACCCCAACTGAAAATAAATAAATAAATAATTAAACATAAATAATTAAACAAGATGATAAAAGTTAAACAAATATTACCATATTTACACTTCTATCAAACATATGTTTTATTTTATATGGTATTAAATAATCATATCAGATGAAGTAAACTCATTTGTCGGTTAACAGAGCATTGATACTGACTAGGGAAGGAGGTCCACCATTAACACAGCACATGCAATTGCCGGCTAGGGAAAAGAAAGAAAATCCAATTTGTTGAGACAGATATGCCCCTGCTAATATTCTTCATGTTCAAACATACCCTTTTGGTTTTTTGGGGGTACTTGCAATTCCATCGTTGGAGAAACAAACAGAACCTGAATATAACCAGTATTGATACGCTCAACATGTCTCATGACAGAAAAGCCCCCCAAATCTAGACTACTCATTTACATGTATATTTCTCTTTTTTTTTTTTTTTTTTTTTTTTTTTTTTTTTTTTTTTTTTTTTAACGAATTTTGGTAGGCCTTTCATGATAAGGAAGCCCACATTTCTAGATGACAGTTGAATATTAAAATGATATAAGATCAAATACGAGTATACAACTATACAGTGAAAACTTTTCTTACTATCAAATATAAAATTACGTCTAACTATTGGTGTTTTTTTACTTCGTAAGTTTAAACATGAAGTCTCAAAAGAAATTTAAAATTTTTTATGAGAAAATAATGTGGTAAAAAAATTTGAGTCATAAAATAGAGTGATTACTAATTTAGACATGTTAATTTATGAGATTTCTTGTCAATGTTTTTTTTTAAGAAACAACGCTAATATATCAACATATCAAGTTTTTTATTCGTTTAATCCGCTTAAAATCACATAAAAGTTAAAAAATACATAGATTTAACGGTTAAAAAAACATAATTTTCTGATGCGTCAAGCGTACTAGATAATGTTTTTTTTTTAGTTGATGCAATTTATAATGTTTTTTGACTTTTAAAACAGTCCATTTCGTTTACTTACTATTCATGTTGTGAAAAGGAAATAGATTGTGCAGAGGGAAAAAGAAAGATGGAGATTGACCATTTGTACAAGAACTGTATGAGTTAAGCTTTTCACCTTAATAGCTATTTCTCAAAATTTGGACCCTAGTGGTCCATTTTAGCATGCAATCTTTTGGGCTATAGAAACTGACCCCACCCTTTTTCAGAATTAAAAAAAAAAAAACCAAAATTATTATCATAAATGAGTTCTGATATTAGTTGCTTCCTATAAATGATTCTTTATTAATTGCTGGTTGCTACCAGTTCAATCCACCTAACAATTGCATGAATAAGAGAATATCAATAGAGAAGGGGCCATCCAACCTATTATTAGTGCATTTCATGACCCTTTGAAGTTTAAAACAGAAAGACAAAAGGATAAGAAAAGATAAACTTATTAGCATGGGTTCGGTTTTTAATCATCAGATTTTGTTAGTTTTGTATATTTTATCTACCGTTTATAAACATGAATTATCAAAGAAAAAAAAAAAAAACACATATAAAAAGGGGGAAAAAAAAACGCCTGGAAAAGAAGATCTGTATACTATTAATTGTATTTTCCACATGTGGTTTTGGTTAAAATTTTGTGGGTCTTTGAGAGAAAATGAAGAGTGATAAGAGGGTCAAACGTGGCCGATTTAGAGGCAGCCAACCAAGACTAATGACCGTGATTTTACAGATTGCCAAAGCAAAAAGAAGATGAAAAACCAAAGAGGTGGGTCCCACTGTTTTTTTTTTTTTTTTTCCCTCCTTTCTTCACTAATAAAATCTTAAAATTTCCACATGCCAAATCAGACCCACCGACAGTTTTCAAAAAAGACGCTAGTTTTGTTTAGGACCTAAAAACATAAGCCACGAAGAAAACATACTAAACTAAACCAACTACAATACGAGTACGTACATAATTAGAACCAACAAAATATTAGTCAAAATCTAAGAAATCCAAATTAAGGTTTTTTTTTATTTTTATTTTATTTTAAAGATTACTTACCAAACTTCCACCGAGCCTGAACCAGACCAATTTCCGGGTTGTGCACAAGGAAAGGAACGGTTCGCCATAAGAAATCCGGTTCGGGTTGAAAATCCGCATCGAAAATCGCGACATAATCACAATGCTTAACGTAGCTACGCTTCATTCCTTCCTTCAAAGCCCCGGCTTTGTATCCATTCCTGTTGTCCCTTATCTCGTACTTTATGTTTACGCCTTTGCTTGCCCATCTCTGGCACTCTAGCTCCACCAAGTCCTGTGTGTATTTATCAAACAAATATTGTGTGTTTTTTTTTTTTGTTCAGCCCAAATTTTGATATCACATAACTCTTTTGGTCGTTTTCTCAAATGGGATTCTTTTATTTTCTTTTTTTACCTTGATTGTTGGATCAGTTGAATCATCAAGAACTTGGATTGTGATTCTATCAGACGGCCATGATAGCCCACATGCAGCTCCTATTGAAAGCTGATAAACCTGTTTGTGTCAAGAGAGAAAAAGAAAGAAAGAATGAAAATGAGTCAATAGATTTTTGTTTTTCTTTTGAAGTTTTAATCTTATGGCTCCGACTTTATACAAACCTCCCCTTCGTTGTACATTGGGATTTGAACAAGAACCATGGGATATGCTAAGTTTCCGAGCTCAAGGTCGTCTTTTATGGGCTCCCAATTGTAACGCTTCTCTGGCTTACGGCCAAAGAGCTTTACAAGGACAATAACAATGCCCATGTAAACTCTCTCGAGGAAGAGCATCAGCGACATGATTAGGCACAAAACGACAGCAAGCTGAAGCAGGGGAACTATCAATGGCGCTTTGATCTGTCCCCATATCAATCCTATTTGCGTCGCAATGTCGTCTCTTGCACCTCCGAATGTGTCGGGAAGAATAGCTGTGGATTTTATCGCATCCATTTTTGGGCAGAAAAAGGAAAAAAAAAAAAAAACAGAGGAGAAGCAGAGGAAAGAATAGTTATGGAAGATTGTTGTCGTTTGTGTTGTGAGAGAAAAGAGACCAAGTAGATCTGTGTGGGATTAATAGAACCTCCTTTGCTAAAAGAGCACGAATATTTCTTTTCTTTATATCACCATTTTTTTTTTTTTTTGGGGTGATTTTGCTTCTTGGGCAAGCAAAAAAGGAGAAACAAAGAAGGAAATGTCAGTTGAAGAGCTCAAACGACAACTAGTGCTATAACTTCAAAAACTGTCAAGGAAAAAAAAAAACTAAAATAAACCCATTTCAGATCTCAAATGTTGAACCTAAAAGACCTGAAAAGAAGCTCTCTTTTGGCTCTGGACTCTCTAAAAGATGAGAACTTGGTGTGCTTCTTCTGTAACCAAACAGAAGGTGGAGCAATATATATATATAGATGTATATGTATATGTATATATACACACGCAGACAAATGTGTTTTAACAAAGAAAGCAAGAGAGATAAGCCAAAATGAAAGAGCAAGACAAGAAAAGAGAGAGATTATGTAATGTAGTTCTCTTCTCTCTCTCTCTCTAACTCTATTTGGAGTGTTCTTTTTTTCTGTGCTTTCTCTCTGTCTGTCTCCTTTGCTCTTTATATAACAATGCGTTGGCTCCTCCAAAAAGCCTCAAAAAATTGGAACTATTCCAACTACAAAATTATGCGGCTTTGTGTAAAACAAGCAAGTAAACGGCAGCCACCGCCGGCTATGACATACATTAAACGGCAGCTTTACATTACAATATCCGGCAATGTGGGCCCAATAAGGCCCAATGGCCACTTTTCTTCTCCATTCTAGCTAGCACCTATTACCTAACTTGTCATCATTAAGCTTTTCAGAGCTTAACATTAACATTGTAATTATTGGGAAAAAATGGTGAATTTGGTAATCATCTAGATAGCAAACGTTACAATCCAACTTTTTCTTTCTTGAGGAGAAATAAATGGTAACTACTCTAATATAGTATATACTTAACAAAATAAGATTGCCCAAAAAGAAATACAATAATGCTAGGAGTATAGGAAGCCATTTTTTTTTATTTTAAAAAGGGTTAAAGGGCAAGTCATGAGAAAAGAAAAAGATGCAAAACTGAAGAGCCATTGTCTACCGTCCAAATGGCTTTTTTTTATAATTACGATATTGCCCTTTTAGTCTTTCCATCCTAGTCCATAACCATAGGAATTGACAGCTAACATCAGATTCTTCTCGTGTGTATTACGTGCCTTTTTGTGAAATTTTAGTAGGGTATTCTCGCTTGGAAGGGAACAAAAGTGGAGTGTGAGTACGAGCAAAAATAATAATGAATTTTTTTAGTGGGTTTTTTTTTAGTGGTAGAGTCGTCTCTGACTCTTATGCTGCGTTTTGAGTAAGGATTCGTGCCATGATTCGGATAATAGTTTATAGTTTATAACAGTGTTTTTTTTCACAAAAAACACACGTAAACTGAGAATAATTTTGAATCATGATTCTGAACCTATAAACCAAACGTCTATTTAGATCTGATTAAAATCATATAAGATTTAAAAGTATATAAAATAAATAGTTTATAATACATATATGACGACTGAAAATAAAAATTTTCCAGTAGCTTATCTTTTCATAACTTACCAAAAAAAAAAAAAAACTCCCAAATAATAAATAAATCAATAATATTGCCTATGAAGATTGAACTATAATAGTGGGGAGGAAACACCGTTAAACATGTTATAAACAGAGGGTAATGGTTCTTTTAAAAGCCTGTCTTGGACTTATGTCTCTATGTATTCACGGTAAATGATAAAGTCAAACAATTTTGCCTTGTTATATAATCCAAGCATCTGGGCCTAGGTTTTCTTCGCAAGTGTATAGTCATTCAGTGTAATGAAAGCAGACAAAGAGTAGCACATATAAACAACATTCCGCAGCGTACAAATTTAAAATTGGGACACTTTCTGCTTTGCTTATTCTTTTACTCTTGGGGTTCTACTTCTAAGATAAAAAATATTCGGAATTTTTCTGTCCTTTCGGGACATGCCCGGTCCTAAGTGTTACAGATACGTTAAAATATTCAACATGACTTCGAAAATTGGGTCCAAAGATTTTCACTCTTAGGTGAAAAATAAGAGTTGACGATGTTGACGTCTCATGAAAAAGGGAGTTTTTAATGGAAAAAATAGTAAGAAGAAGAGACTTGCAACGCCTCGTTCATTTTACCAATTTGAGTTTTCAGTTTTAGATTTCTACAGTAAAAATTTTTTCGAAAATGTCATATCGAATTTTTTTTTTTTGCTATAGTGAAAAGCTCTCAAAAAAATGTCACATCCCAACTCGAATTAAAAACTCAAATCCGCGAAGTGAACGATGCCGCAATAGTTATTCTTTGGATGCGATAAAAAAGCCTCACATTCGCCGGAGACTGATCAGTTTTGAGTTATAGCTATTTACATTGGGAGACAAAGCATGTTTCTTCAGCCCCACTAGAGGTTGATGAATGTTAAACAGTAGAAAATAGTCTCAAAACACTTTAAACGAACTTAACGTAGATGCGGGTAAAAAGCTCATCTCTAATTAGGCCACCACTTGATAGTGAAAAAATGATCGTTGGTACTTTAGTAAATTTAGTACTAGACCTTTGCTAAAAGATTACACAGGACCATTGACATAATGCAAGACTTTACGAGGACGTTCAAGGCAACAATTAACTCAGGCCGCGTTTAGTAGTGGTTTTTAGAGCCCAAAATCAATTCTCTAGTCAGATACACAGTTGAAATTTGTGTTTGGAAAAAATCTAAAAAAGTGATTTTTAAAGAATTTTTGAAGAATTTAGAGCTAAAATCAGAAGCAGTCCAAATGTAACTTTGGCTTTTAGATTATGCGGGAATCAACATGAATTACAATTAATAAAACTTTCATAATACCCATAATACTCATGGTGAAATATAAGACGCGTTTGGAACTCGTTCCAAAATGATTTTGTTTTCTGTATGAAAATAGAAATGAAAACGTTTCCATTTTTAGGCAGGAATCATTTTTGAAAATGCGTTTGATAGTTTTATTCAGATATTATTTTCAATCTAAAAAAAATTGAAACTGCGTTTGGTGGTTTCAATTTTGAAAACATGTAATAGTATTTAAAATAATAATATATTAAACTCCTCCTCAACTTGTCCCCTTTCAAACACCAATTTATTGTCATTTAATCAATTAAAAAGGACTACTCAAACATTATTATTGTCGTTTCATCAATTAATGTCCTCTGACGACATTCAACGGCGAGAAGCTGCCCGTCAACGCCTCGAGCTCTCTCAGAGTGTACCAATGCCCCCAACCCAAGTGGGAAACCTCAGGGATGGCCACAGTCACCTGATAACCACCATCACCATTTTCATTATTATAACAAGATCTACCAAACCTTGCCGGGTAAGAAATCCGATGATCCTTGCCAAACACCCAGATCTTCAGCAAATACTGGCAATACTCAAAAAAATCATCAACAAATCAAATTAATGGGCATACCTTGGTTGATTTGGAGGAGTAGAGGCGGAGCAGAGTCGGAGACCGAAGAAGAAACCGTAGAAGAAGGCTGTCGTTTAGATTTCGAGACGTGCGATTCCAGCTAGAAGCCCACCGTGAGCGGAAGAGAAGAGAACAGCGAGAGGGAGAGAAGAGAATGGCGTAGAGGGAGAGAAGAGGACGGCCAGAGAGATGTAGGTAAGCTGGAGAAAATGAAAACGACTTTAATCCGTTTTCAAAAAAAGCATCAGTTTTTGGGAAACATACAAAAACGTTTTTGTTTTTGATTTTGTTTGCGGAGTTTTTCCAAACACGGTCTTCTTTCCGGTTTTAATTTTTCCTCCTCAAAAAATGTTTTCAAAACCGAAAACAAACGCACCCATAAATTCTCAATCTTGCTAAACACTCAGCTATTTTTTGTAACAGTTGATTTTTTTTTTCAGCACAACTAACAATAATTTTTTCAAAATCTACAGTACTATCAAACGGCCCTTAATGCCCTGCTTATTTTTAAAGCCACCAAATGAGATTATCCACTATGCGTCATTGAACTTTGACTGTCACAATTAATGATTTTTAAATCAAGTCTTAACTTTATGAAAAGCGTATGAGTTCAAAAAGGAACTGGTCATAATGATTATTCTTAGTCAAGAAAATTAACGTAGAACAGATTGATTTATACTACAACTCATTATTTTCCAAGCTTTCACTTATCAAGTTGAGATAATAACTTCGTTCGCTTTGCGGGTTTGAGTTTTCAATTCGAGCTGAGATGTGATATTTTTTGAGAGTTTTTAACTGTAGCAAAAAAAGTTAGATGTGACATATTCTGAGAGCTTTTAACTGTAGAAATTAAAAATTAAAAATTTGAATCGGTGAAATGAATGAAGCTTTTAATGTGAACTCCACAGGAAGTGTAATTAGCAAACTCACGTAAAAACTTCACTTTACATGAAGTTGTAAAAGGCATTTTCATGTCATTTGGATGTTAACTTTCTATTCAAGATCAATATTTCTATGAGTTATTTCACATAGTTAATCTATCTTAATTATGTTGACGGGATTGTTGTGATAACTATGCAATAAGTTTTGCCCATATACATACATACATATATATATATATATATATGAAAATATCTTTAATATGGCGGCCGTACGAATTCGGCAAATGTAACATTTTTATCCGTCTGTATAATATCGTTTGTGTGTGTAACACTCATTTTGTCAAAGTGTAACACTCAATAGAATGTAATCTCTATACGTAACTTGTTTCAGTGTTAACATGTTACATCAAAAGTTAAAAAATTCATATGAAATATGTTACACTTACCTGATTAAGGTAACTTAAGCGTATACATTTATATATAGTAACTTAAAACGATAAATTAAGCGGACATTTTGAAAAAAGAAAAATACAAAATAAAGGAGATCTAAAGGTTGACATGAAACCAATGAAAGCCGACCGTGAATTTACTGATTATGTTCTTTTTTATAAAACAAAATTTAAGATGACAACTCATAAGTTTCTAATCACATATATTAAATTGTCATACAATATCATGTTTCTTTCTTATTTTCTTTCATAAAAAAAAGAGTCATATGATAGCCATTGCATATTTATAACAACTGCAAATGTAATTTGCATAGTTCATATATTGTTTCTTAAAAAACATAAATACAACCAATTTATGCTCCAATATATGCCAATAAAATCATTTATGATGAAACCAAGCAAATAACGTTGGGTCCCACTATTATTTTTTTTTTTATCTCTATATTAAAAGTGTCAATATAAACAAAATCTCAAAAAGATTATTATGTGTGAGGAAAAATTCTTATAGTCTAATATAATAGTTAATTTTCACTTTTGCGTCATCATTAAAGTGTTGCAACTTCTAGTTAATTCTATTCCAAAAATATTATTATATAGCGAGGACACCAGACTAGAAAATTAACCACCAAAGACAAGACTCTAGTGAGAGATTCACATTATTAAATATATATATATATATTATGAATATGTGCGTGTATGTAAAGCATGGTAATAAACAAATTTGAAAGATGAAAATAAAAGAAATTCCGATATATATATATATATATATATAGAGAGAGAGAGAGAGAGAGAGAGAGAGAGAGATAAATGTGTTGTTTATAAACTATAAATGTTTTATATCTTGGAGGAGATCTTAGTGTGGGTTCGAGTTGTCTCTTTTGTCCTCACCAAAACCAAACACCACTATATAATGTATGTACATAATATACTTACTGGTGTTTGAGTCGGCAGGGGCCTTTCTTTTTAGTATTTTACAATAGTAGCACGTACTTTTCAATATCTACGTAAACATCCCTTAAAAAAAAACTACGTAAACACCCACATATTTATCTACTATTTTTTAATATTTCAAGAACAAAAAAATAATTATCCAAGATTGAAAAGGAAGCCATTTTCCTCGATCTCCGTCGATTTTTTTTCCCTGTTGGAGTGCCCTTTGAAAGGAGAAAAAAGAAAAAAAAAAAAAAGAGAGAAGGAAAAGGTCTAACTTTAGTCATATATATATATATATAATATATTGATATCACATTTATTTCATGACCAAAATTATACATAATATTAAAGAGAAATTTTCTGTGGCGGTGTGATACAATCGATCTTTGGTTGTAAAAATAATAATTAGCCGACAAGGTTATGGTTATGATGTCTTGTACATCCCTACATCAACTACATACATATATGTATATGTATATGTATATGTATTGAGAAAATAAAAATAGCTAGTATACTCTTGATTATCACTTTTTTTTTTTTTTTTTTGGATTTGGGACTGGAGGACTAAAACAGTCAGTTATCTCTCTTAATCGTCACCTAATATTTTTTATTTTATAATTTTAGTCAAAGCATACATGAAATTACAATCATGGCATATAATTAGTATTTTACTTACATCACTTAAATCTTTTTAAAATTGTGGTAGTCTTCCTTTCACAAATTCCACAACTGGATTAATAAAAAAAATGGCCTTTGCTTTATTTAATTTGTCCATAAGTGAGTAACACTAAATATTTACAGGCAAATTGTTTATTTAATTTGTTTGTCCTTTAGGGATTTTCAAATGAAGCCAAAAATTGGGAATCCGTTTTGTGGGATGTCTTTATTCATAAACAAAACAACAGATATTTATGGTTGTTTTTCTTTCCAAAGCCACAGATTCGCACATCTTCCTTATTTTATTATTGTTATTATTATTATTATTATTATTATTATTATTATTATTATTATTATTATTATTTTGGTCTAAAGAGATTGTGGTGTACGTGTTTCTGAGGGCCACAGGCCACTACCTCCTAATTTCTATGTGTCTTCCTATCACATTATATTATTTTACTTAATTAACATTTATGATCACACTCAATTTCTTTTACCTCTAATTGGTCGAGCAATAAATTAATACATAATCATGTTATAATCTTCTTGGTCAAATTCACAAAAGTATTTAAATATTATATGCCTCTTTTTCATGACTTTTCATTCTCTTTTCTTTCTTATTTTGGCTTTTATATGTTCTCAGGGCAAAAATTGGTTGGTGGGCTTGGAAAAGCTCATAACAAAGATATCAATGATATTCCATCCACCATTGTCAAATATATATATATTACTAAAAGAGTTTTCATGTTAGCTAGATGTTGCATTCAAAACTTTTTTTTAATCCCTTAAACACTACAAATTTGGAATTTGTGTCCTTGTTGAGCTAGACACCGTACCTTAAATATTCCGCACCCATCGATCTCAACACCCATTTTGGACTTGACTCTAAGCCTTCTTCTTCAATTCTCCTTCTTCACTATAATGAGAAAACAGATAATTAACCCCTAACTCTCTTTCTCTCATTCATAATTCATAATTACTAAAACTAGACAAGTCAGTTTTTAAATTAATTAAACTTTGATCACAACTAACTTAACGCATTAGAAGATTAATTAAGCATTATTAATGGAGGGGCATGACCCACTCGGGGTTTTTTTTTTTTTTTTTTTTTTTTTTTTTTTTTTTGAAATGTATTCATGATTTCTTTGCGGTCTTACAACGATCAATGAGAGTAAACCCTAGCCAGCTGACATAAGATAACGTTTGAAAGCAATCCATAACACATTCATTAATTCATGTTCAGTTTACCCTTAAGATTTACGCAAGCAAGTGAAATAGTTTAATTTGTTACCAAAAGAATATTGAAGTGCAAGTATTTAATTCGTGATCGGTATCCGTCGTATGATTCATGAAGGTCTAACTAATCATATGATTAATTTTGTCGGGCCCTAGATTAATTACTTCTAATCAGAAGGGAATTAAGTTCTCACCAAACTTCGAAAAGATAATTAAATATATAGGGAACTGCTTGAAGCTAATCACTATGGTTAGTGAATTAGAAATTACTTGGAAAAGTTAACAATCATGCATGTCAAATTTCCATGAGAAAAGTGGCTCACAATTAGCTGGGGACAGAGTGTGAGATGCTGCTAATTAATAATTAAGTAAATCTTCACTTTGGATCCTTTATGAACCTTTCTACATTCTTTTTGTGTTTATTAATTTCTGTAATCTTTTTAAGCCAGATGAGAGTACTACTCTATGATATATATATATATATATAGATATATCGTGTATATGCTAATATTTCTACCATAATATATAGGGGTAATGAAGACGTAATAAACAAGCTGGCTAATTAAAATATGATGCATATAGATCAGGAAAAGTACTTATACCTGATCATTCCAAATTCATGCAAATTAATTTTAATGTTATTGTAAGGCTGTTCGGTTCGCTAATTCGAGTTTTTAATTCGAGTTTTTAAAGCTCTCACAAATAGTCACATTTAACTTTTTTACTATAGTAAAAAGCTCTCACATAAAATCACATCTCAACTCGAATTCTAAACTCGAATCAGCGAAATGAACGAGACCTTAATATTATTGTACATAATTTTTATGGACCAATGAAAACTACCCATTCTCAAGCACCTTTTTGGTTCATGTACAGTTTCACTATCCCAAACAAGCCACGCACTAACAAAAGTACTCCACTTAATTATGATCAATTACTTTTTTCTAAACCATACATTTTCTATCCCCCATCTAATCAGTGCGTTTGTGTGATATAACGCCACCATTATGTTGATTGTTTTTTCATAAATCTTCAAAATAACTAATCGCACTTATAATGAAACCTATGAATTCATTTTGACTAAACAAAACATAAATTTTACTTTAATTATCTATAATTAATTATTCATGACATGGAATATAGATAAAAACACTAACAGAGTCAGAATTTTTTTTATCAGTAAAGGCTAATAATTAAAATAAAATTTTAATAAAAAATAAATATCTATTAATGCACTATAATTGTCCCTGACAAATTTCATACCTTAAAAATGTTGTATATTCATTTTAGTATCAAGGCCAATATTGAAGATTGAAGGGAAATAGTAGGAAATATGCCAATATGAAAAGTTTAAGAAAGTATATAGGCCAATTTTTAGTTATAAAAATTAATAGGTCATAACTTGTCAAGTTATGGTTCATAACCAGATAAGTTATGGACAAACTTATCAAGTTATGGTTCATAGCCAGACAAGTTATGGACAAAAATTGGGAATAATTTGTCAAGTTATGGCTCATAACCAGACAAGTTATGAACGAAAACAGTAATTTGACCTATTTATTAACTTATGTAAACTATTGGCCTATTAATTTTAATTGATCTTAAGTCTTGACATATTTTCCTCTTTCTCTCAAGATTGAATTTATAGCTTTTATGTGTGTTGAGATTTGGGAGAAAGTGATATCTATAATAGTGATCAGAAGATTAATTTTAAAGGAGACTAATCATATATAAATGTAATATAACACCCATATATTATTTTTAAAAATAAAAAATTTAAGTGGGGCCGCTCAAGCCCCACTAAGGCCTTAATGGCTCTGTTTATGTGTGAAGAATTAAGGACTTGTTTGGTGACGTGTGTTTGAAAACAGAAACTTTGTTCTCTAAAAAACAAAACAACGTGTTTGAATAATACTTTCCGTATCAATTTTTAAAAACAATGTCAGAAAAAGTAAGTTCTGATGTTTCGATGTAAAGTAGTTTAACTATAAATCTCGCGGTGATAAATTTATAGCAAAGTTTTTAATCTGACAACATTACATTACAATAAATGTAACATCTTTTATATGGACTTCTAAAATTGTTGGTGTAACTTGATGACACTGAAACAAGTTTAATGTAACATGAGAGTAGACTACTTTTCATTGAGTGTTTACTTAAATAAAATGAGTATTACACATACAAATAATTTTATAAAATTACTTTAATGAATTAAGGCCCTATTTATTTCACAAATTCGAGTTTTGCTACAGTAAAAAGCTCTCAGAAACAGTCGCATCTAACTTTTTTGCTACAGTAAAAAATTCTCATATAAAATCACATCTCAACTCGAATAAAAAATTCAAATCAGCGAACAAAACGGATCCTAAAATGTTACATTTACCAAACGCGGACTGAGATTCAAGACATTTCTATTATTTTCTAATCATTTATAGAACTACTGTTGGAATCTTACAACGCTATTCCAAACAAGAAAGAGCTTTTGCAACTTTAGTCATGTAATGACAATGGTCTGTTTTGATTCCTCAGGAGACACCCAAATCAAACAATTTTAGAGAACGTTTGATTCATGAATTCAGAATCATGATTCAGAATTATTCTCGTTTTACGTGTATTTTTTGTGAGAGAAAAAGACTGTAAAGAACCATAAATCATAATTCAGACTCAAAGACGAATACAGAAAATAAATGTCACGTAAGTTTTGAGTTATTAGACGTGCAAAATGTATTTAGTACTGGCTGTCCAAGGGACACTGGATTGCACGCAGTTATAAATATATGCAGCACATGCAATACAAACATATAGAAACATCCAGTTCATTATGAAAGACGTTGGTGGAACTATACATATATAATATTTTTGTGCGTAAAAGAAAATATCACATATATAACAAAAACAAAAAAAAAAAAAAAAAACCCAACTGGCTAATGTCACTGCCATGGT
>NW_010368049.1:339591-367611 GCF_000414095.1 Morus notabilis | reverse complement strand
TACTCCATCTTGATATATATATATATATATATATATATATATATATATATAGTAGTAGTTCCAAGCTAGTAGCCTGGTATTGGCTTACTCTCAAGTCTCAAGTTATTTTATACATGAGAAGTCTCATGAGAAATAGTTTGAGGTTATTTTTGAACTTTATAAACACTTGATGGGGAGAAGTGATACGCTTTGTCTCCAAGGCACATTTGATCATTTCTGTAGGAGTAAGTATATCTACGACTAACCCACAAGTAACTATGACTTAATGCGGACATCATTTAAGGCCCATTTAGTTCGCTGATTTGAGTTTTTAATTCGAGTTACAGACTTTATGTGAGAGTTTTTTATTGTAGTAAAAAAGTTAGATGTGACTGTTTCTGAGAGCTTTTTACTGTAACAAAACTCGAATCGGTGAAATGAACGTGGCCTTAATATGTAGAGGCTTATTTGGTCACTCTAGAGGAGTAAAATATACCTACTGATCTTCCTCTCCGTACCTTTTCTTTACCAAAATCTACTAATCATACTGAACAATTTTCTGTCAAGATTGCTAATGAAGTACGAGACTTGGGATAACAGAGTTGATCAAGTTTCTCTTGCGCTATGTAAACACGACTTTCTTGGGTAAATCTAGAAAAATGTTACTTATTCTAGTGAGGAAGCACGAAGATCAATACTGTTTCTTAGAAAACCATAATATTTACCCACACTCTCTTTTTATATGTTGATATATTGATATTGATTTAAGGTGTGCATAACTTAAGAGAGATGAAAAATCAAATTGAAGAAGTGGGCCTTCCCTAATTTTCTCATTTTCTTTTGTTGGCCCTTATCATTTGCAAGACATGACTGTCTCCTATTTCTTTGGTTCGCTGGTTCAAGGTTGGGCCTAGAAAATAGTATGGCCCAATCCTATTGTGAATTTGCCATTTTGGTGCTTCTTCGTTCAAACTTGGAGCGGAGAAAAAGGGAAGATCAGAAAGTAAAAAGGGAAGCCCACAGGGTAGACAAGGCCTCAATTACTATATGAATTTTGATGACAATCTGGTCATTGGGGTGATTGTATTTCCCACATGTACTAATCTTATGAGTTCAAAACAGACCTAAAGATAGATCAATACAATCGCAAAGAAGTACCGTTTTAATACGTCCCCTGCTAAGAGGAACAGAATAAAATTGTCCCGTTTTTGTTACACCACGGTCGATGGATCATCCTTTCCTCTGGGTGACAAGCGCTGAGGACTCCCCGTTGAGAATCGGTTGCTGACGCTGAGAAAACCAGTGTGTTCAGAGTGCCTTTTAGACGTCAAAAAGTCGCATGCGCTGAAGCGCGTTGAGGGCCCAACCCATGTGGTGAGGCCCCGACGTCGAGACATCAGCCCGGTCAAATCTGCTGCGATGGATCATCCTATGGATCATCCTTTCCTCTGGGTGACAAGCGCTGAGGACTCCCCGTTAAGAACCGGTTGCTGACGCTGAGGAAACCAGTGTGTTCAGAGTGCCTTTTAGACGTCAAAAAGTCGCATGCGCTGAAGCGCGTTGAGGGCCAACCCATGTGGTGAGGCCCCGACGTCGAGATATCAGCCCGGTCAAATCCGCTGTCAGTCCTAGAAAAGATACACTGTATCACCTACCACCACTATTGAGGTCAAGAAATCAGGCATTGGGTAAAGAGTGATTAACCTGACCGGGAAGCCATAATCAGAGAAATCCAGCTGCCAAATCTCCAAATTAAGGGATAGAGGATGATCTCCTCAGAAAATGCATAGAGTTTCTCACATGTATAAGGCCTATAAATAGAGCCATAAAAGTTCATTAAGTTTTTTACGCTCTCACTTAGAGACTTCTATAGAGCTTGTAATTTACAACATATTAGTGCATGCACAAATAGATGTATGTAAAAAATTTTAACCGAATCACTATAAACTTTTATCTCATTTACTCAAATCTACTAATCATACTGAACAATTTTCTGTCAAGATTGCTAATGAAGTACGAGACTTGGGATAACAGAGTTGATCAAGTTTCTCTTGTGCTATGTAAACACGACTTTTTTTTGGTAAATCTAGAAAAATGTTACTTATTCTAGTGAGGAAGCACGAAGATCAATACTGTTTCTTAGAAAACCATAATATTTACCCACACTCTCTTTTTATATGTTGATATATTGATATTGATTTAAGGTGTGCATAACTTAAGAGAGATGAAAAATCAAATTGAAGAAGTGGGCCTTCCCTAATTTTCTCATTTTCTTTTGTTGGCCCTTATCATTTGCAAGACATGACTGTCTCCTATTTCTTTGGTTCGCTGGTTCAAGGTTGGGCCTAGAAAATAGTATGGCCCAATCCTATTGTGAATTTGCCATTTTGGTGCTTCTTCGTTCAAACTTGGAGCGGAGAAAAAGGGAAGATCAGAAAGTAAAAAGGGAAGCCCACAGGGTAGACAAGGCCTCAATTACTATATGAATTTTGATGACAATCTGGTCATTGGGGTGATTGTATTTCCCACATGTACTAATCTTATGAGTTCAAAACAGACCTAAAGATAGATCAATACAATCGCAAAGAAGTACCGTTTTAATACGTCCCCTGCTAAGAGGAACAGAATAAAATTGTCCCGTTTTTGTTACACCACGGTCGATGGATCATCCTATGGATCATCCTTTCCTCTGGGTGACAAGCGCTGAGGACTCCCCGTTAAGAACCGGTTGCTGACGCTGAGGAAACCAGTGTGTTCAGAGTGCCTTTTAGACGTCAAAAAGTCGCATGCGCTGAAGCGCGTTGAGGGCCAACCCATGTGGTGAGGCCCCGACGTCGAGATATCAGCCCGGTCAAATCCGCTGTCAGTCCTAGAAAAGATACACTGTATCACCTACCACCACTATTGAGGTCAAGAAATCAGGCATTGGGTAAAGAGTGATTAACCTGACCGGGAAGCCATAATCAGAGAAATCTAGCTGCCAAATCTCCAAATTAAGGGATAGAGGATGATCTCCTCAAAAAATGCATAGAGTTTCTCACATGTATAAGGCCTATAAATAGAGCCATAAAAGTTCATTAAGTTTTTTACGCTCTCACTTAGAGACTTCTATAGAGCTTGTAATCTACAACATATTAGTGCATGCACAAATAGATGTAGGTAAAGAATTTTAGCCGAATCACTATAAACTTTTATTTTATTTACTCATTCAGCACCATTAATTCCTAATTAATAGGTGAGAGATTAGTGCGAATGTTCTCATGGCAGTACTCCTTGTTGATTAAAATCCACCATCTAACAGTTTTCAAAGTATTTGTTTCTCAGTTATCTTTAATCTTTAATCTCTAATAACCACATTGAAGCTCACACATAAAAAATAAAAAATAAAAAATAAAACAATTACACCCTTCTTCACGACTTTCTTCTACCTTTTATTTGCAGTACTGCAAAAAACAAATAAAAACAACATGAGCTTTGCCAAGCATTGAAACTTACTCCTTTAATTAGGCTTTTCCACAAATTAGTTAAAACGCTCCATTTTCACGTTAATTAAAAAAACTAGATTAACCACATTCAAACCCACAATATCAACAAACATACTGAATTACACCCTTCTTTTGACAACATTTTCTTTCAACTTAGCACTTTATTTGCACTTTCCCCCCCCCAAAAAAAAAAAAAGAAAAGAAAAAAACTTAAAACGACATCAACTACACAACCTTAAGATGAGGATCAACCTCAACCCTCGCAACACCTTCTCTCCCCTCCGCTGCCTTCGCCACCTCGACTTCTCCGACGACCAACTCCCCCACGTCCTTGTCCTCTCCCCTTACGATCCTTTCCTCTGCGTCCTCATCCACATAGTTAGGGTCCCTCTCGTCGATCGCCGCCGGCGCCGGCGCCAGCAAGTTCTCCGCCACCTCGCCTGGGCCTTCCCACGTGTACTTCCCGCCGTGTCCGGACTTCGGCGGCGGCTTCCCGATGCCGCCGATCCCGTCGGCCGGGTGGCGGTCCAGGCGCTGCACGCCCTTGTCGATGAGCTTCTTCTCGACGTACTTTATGGTGTCCACGTCGTGGGTTTTGAGCCCCGTCTTCTCGACTCTCTTCCGGCCTTCCTCGTCGCGGCTCACCGCCCGGATCACCACCGTGTCCTTCTTGTCGTCGATGGGCTTCATTGTTGTCGTTTTTGTAATTTTGGAGGTTATAAGGAAAAAATGGTTTTCAATGAACTTGTTGAGTATTACTACTAGTAATAGTAGTGGATTTTATGATAGTATCTGCGGAGGGGGAGAGATACGTGGAGGGGTTTATATAGATACAGAGTAATATAAAGATGCCAATGTGTCATTTCAGCGGTTTCTGGAATGATGTGGAAACGGGATTTTTTTTTTCTTTCGATATGGAAACGGGAGTTGCTAGAGGCTTCTCGCACTTTTGCGCGCGCTCTCTCTCTCTCTCTCTCTGGAAAAACGACGATGAATATGATAAACGACAACTATTAATAATTGAGTTAAAACGACATTTAGTGATAATAGACGACAGCTAGTAGTAATTAACGACATAAAATTTGAACAATAAGAAAAAAGGAGGACCAAAATGTGAGTATGTGACGTCAATGAGAGAAACGACAGCAATGTTAAAACGACAACAAATACAATAAACAATGCATTTTAAACTAGAACCGGCAAGATAATAAAAAAAAAAAAAAGGCTAGAAGCTACAACGATAAGAAAATTCTATTGAAAAAACAGAGACAAGAAATTGGAGCGACTGCCAAAACTTTTTAAGAACTAGTAATAAACGATGTAAGACAAGAAAAAAAGAAAAGAACTGAAGGCGTTAATAAATGTTTAATGAGAGCGACATAAAATAACAATTAAAGGAATAAACGACATGTCGACAACAAGTAAAACGGAACAAAAATGATGAAACGACAAGAAACCTAAAAACCAATAAACGACAATGAATGAAAAATCCAAAAATAAATAAATAAAATACGAGAAATTGGTACGACGGTGAAACTTTGCAATAACTTCTATTATTATTATTATTATTATTATTATTTTCCACACCCAATCTCCAATGTTAGTGTAAACTTTCAAACCGCAGACCAGTTTTTTATTATTGTTATTATTTATTTTTTATGAATGAATGAAACACGAAAAGAGTTTGAGAAGACGACAATACGTCGAATGCCAACAGTATAATGAATAAACACATCGAACGTCAACAATAAAATGAATAAATACCGACAATATCTCGAAAATGAGAACGATCTGAAAGTTGACAGGCACATAAAAACGACAACATATAAAAACAAAGATAAAATGCTAAAAAGAAATATTGTATAGAAACGATAACAAAATTTAGAAACTACGAGAAATTGTGGAATGAATAAAGACATAAAAAGGAAAAAAAAAGAAAAAGACGGCGATAAGAGATGGAAAACGACCGACGAAAACGGAAGGATAACACAATAAAATAACAACAAAGGAAAAAAAAAGCTCATTTATCCATAAAAAAAGAAAACGAAAAAAAAGTTAAAACAAGGAAGAACGATAACAGAAACAAAATGAAAGTAGATAAAAGCTGAGAAAGGGAACTATGAATATGATGCAAAAATATCCTACGCTTAGGCCTGATTTAGTGATTTTTCTTCTTATTCTTTTTAAAAGAAAAATATATTTGGTCTTAGCTTGTTTAAATAAACATTGTGAAACTAGCTCTTAATATTTGATGGAACTGTGGGGTGATCAGAAAACTCATCATGACGTGATTTATCTATCAAATTAACCTGATCTTAAGTTTGGGTTATCCCACTCAACTTAAATGTTTAAGGTTTCGTTAATTCGAATTTTTAATTTGAGTTGAGATATAATTTTATATGAGAATTTTTTATTGTAACAGAAAAAATTAAATGTGACTTTTTATGAGAATTTTTAACTGTGATAAAATTTAAATTAAAAATATCGAATCGATAAAATGAACTACGCCTAATATACATTCATTTCTATTTATGACCTACATATTTAAACTTGTATATTTTTGGATTTTATTTAAGCTTATTACAGTAACACCCCCGGTATGTTATTAATATTATAATTACACCCCATTGATTGAAACTAACCCTCACTAAACTCTGTTAAATTTGTTTACAAAATGTCAAAACTACCCCTTTTAATATCAGCCATTGATCAATAAAAGCCAAATCTCAACCGTCCATTCAATCTTCTTTTATTTGAGGAAAAATAAAAACGTACCCTCCCACGACCCCTCCCGCCCGTGTGACCCAACCATCGCCGACGCCAGCCGCGCTGACAGCAGCCCAGCCCCTGCGACGCCATTCCTCGACCTCCACAGTAAAATGATGAGTTCTCATTCATTTCTCATACGTCACATATCAGAAACTGTAAAGGCACCTTCATCTCACCCAGAAAATTGGGGCTTGGCTTTGGGGAGGATTTAGACCGGCCGGAAGGGAAATTTGAGGGAAGAAGATGGAAAAAATTGCAGGAGCTCCACAACTAAGGCTGGTTGTTGTTTTTTTGTATTTTGTTGTTGTTCTTCTTTTTAATGGATTTGAACGAATAATTCTAAGCTTGAGATGAGATTGAAGAACACCTTCATCTTCTTTTTTGTTGTTGTTGTTTTTTCTTTTTTTTTTTGTTGGTTTGTCTTTTCTGTGGTTGAAAGTAACCAAAATGTAATAGCTTGAAGTTTTTAGAGGAAGTAATTCCCGAACTTCTGGGTTGTAGGCATTTTACATGGCCATTTTCAAAGCTTTAAACATGCAGATGATGGAAAAACTCGTTGGAAATATGTTGCGATAAAATCCTATGTATGAAAATAGCTCTACGCAAGTGCACGCAATCGCACAAGTACTACAGTAATGAGTAAAAGTATCGTCTCCACAAGAACTGAGTTAATAAAGAATTGATTACAAAAATTAGTTGTGCTAGGGTGATCGAGAATGATTCGAATGCCAAATTGATATTGATTAAGTAAAATAAACGGATGTGATTGAAATGCAAATAAGTGGTAAAACTCGATAGGATCTAAGCTCTAAGCTGTGAATCAATTATGGGTAAGGGCTAGGATTACTGATTTCCCCTCAGTTTCAACTCTGACCACGTTTTGTTATAGGATTGCTTTAGCAAAGTTCATCCAGTCAACTTAAAATTTTGCATAATCATCTTCCGACCGATCTATGCTTATAGTTCCTTAAACCAAAACCAACATATTCCTATGCACTTTAGTTTACCAAACTTGAAGTTAAGCACCAATTTTAATAAGTTGTATAAGACAATAATATATTCCTATACTATTCCCTTATATAATCTAAGCTAGATCTAACTAAACTAACATTTCCATAATTAGTTAAGTTTATATTTTTCATTAAATGATGGCTTGTCACTTAACAAAAATTAGACAATATTATACTTGAATAAACAGGATGAAGATTACGCAAGCAATTAGAATAACAAATAAATCTTCATTGCAACTTTGGTTCCATCAATAATCCTAGCTAAAGAATTTAGCTCATGTTTAGTTCAACAAAATCGGAAATAATAACAATAAACAACTCCATTCGTTCACAAAGAGTAAATACAGAAAGAGGAAGAAAATGGCTAAGCTAAAATCTGAGGCCAAAACAGGTGTGTATCCGTGCTGTACTATCCCTTTCTAGCTCCAGAAACGTGCCCACAATTTCACTTGTACTCTCTTCTTTTCTCTCTTTTCAGCTCGTACCAAGAATTCTGTGCGCCTCCCTCCCTGTCTCTGGCTACCCTGTCCAGTACTCTTCTTTTTCCTTTTATACTAGGGCAGGATGAGGTACCCTAATTACATGTGTCTGCCTCAGCGCCAAAACTGATGGTCCCCGCTTTAGTGCTCTTACAGCTGTCCCCTCATGTCAGAGTCGGCAATTTGGACCACTGCCAGCTGTACATGAAAACAAACTGCACCAGCTTGCACCTTTTGGTTGCATCTGCGTTGCTATAGCTTTGCTGCAGCAACGGGTTCGTTCCTGCCTTCACTTCCTTTACCGTGCTTTTCTTTCAAATTACTTTTACCAACACTGCCCTGTTGTTTTCCTGCACTAATTACCCAAAGTCAACACACTTGTATTGAACATGAGGACTAAATCCATGTTATAACGAGATTACTCCACAAATATCAACCTTCTATCAACTAAACAAAAACTAACAAATGTCATACAAAATACTAACACTAAGACATTTTACTTGAGAAAATAAATAACTACTAAGCCTAAAAATATACTAAATAACTCTATTTCATCCAATTATCAAAATACATGAATTAATGAGACTACACGGTTTTTTTTTTCTCTCTATTTTTCTTCTATGGTTGTTGATATTTAGCTGTTTGTGGTGTAGTGGTAGTTCAGTTGTGTGTGCTCTGTTTTTTTTTTTTTTTTTTGGTTCATGTTTAGGCGTTTGTTAAAATGTTTTTGTTCTGGAAAAAAAAAATCCAGACCGAAATAAACACAAGAAATGGGATAAATAAAGCCTTCGTTAAGGTTAGTTTCATAAGAGTGTAAAAAACAATTAAACGTGTTTTTCCTTGTTAAACAAGGATAAGACCGATATTTTGAGCATTATATATAGCTTAGAAAACGTTTTCTGATACTGCGGGGACGTTTTTGGCATTTTAAAATAAATTAATAGTCAACTTAGACGGCCAATTCACGGTCAACTAACGGAGAGAGTGTCTGTGTGATTTTTTTTCAAAAGTTATGGGAGGTTGACGTGATTAGTTTTAATTAAGAGAATGTGACTATAATATTGATAAAATAGAAGGTGTGTCAGTATAATAAGCCCTATTTATTTTTATATTAGCATTATTGTAATTTTTGAGAGATTGGACTAACTAGGTTTGAACTTGCCAAATTCATATGGATAGCGTGTTGTATGTTTTTTTAATAATACATATCCCATAAAAACACCCCATTCTATCTAAGCTTTAGACCAAAAAGGACATGT
The DNA here is from genome assembly GCF_000414095.1 of Morus notabilis. Taxonomy (NCBI): domain Eukaryota; kingdom Viridiplantae; phylum Streptophyta; class Magnoliopsida; order Rosales; family Moraceae; genus Morus; species Morus notabilis. Next base: position 358,630 of record NW_010368049.1, on the reverse strand, counting down.
GGTCTTTTTTGTTTTTGTTGTTGATGAAAAATTTTAACATAATGAGTTAAGTAGTGCTAATTTTAAGTTAATGGGGCAAAGTACACATTTTTAAAATTTAAAGGGTAAAATGAGAATGTTTTTAAAATTAAAGGGTTATTGATGAGAATAATCCTAAAAAATCAAAAAGATCGATGCAGGGTCTGTTTTATAAATTTTTTTCTTTTTCTTTTTGTTAGTAGAAGAAAATTAATAAAAGAAGTGACTTCTTAATAAGTATTTGAGACTACATTTTTTAAAAAGCATAATACCTTAAAATGACTTTAAAATTTTCTAATCATTTAGAGTTATCAAATGGGCCGAGCTGTCTATGCATGACCCTGCCCAGCCCGTAACAGTGTCAGGTTTGGCACAGCCCGGGACGGTACTGTTACGGGTCGTGCCGGCCCGGCACGTTATACGGGCTAGAGTTGGACCTCGGCTTCTCAGCCCGCGGCCCAGGCCCTAGCTCTTGAAGAACATGATTCAACCTAAGCCCTGATTCGGCCCGACCCAGGCTTGTGTTCAGCCTGTGAATCGGCCCGCCAGGCATGCCTCAAAGTGACTGTTGGGCCCATCGCGTGTCCAATGGTCATCTTGTGACGAGCTTGCCATTAGGCCCGTCATGGGCCGGCCGTTGGGCACGTAATGGGCCCAACGGTCACGTACAGGAATTGCTAAAAAAAACCCCTATAAATACCCCTAAATCCCACACAATATTCATCACAACAATTCACTCTCAACTTCTCATCACACTCCCATTATGTCTCTCATCTTGTCTCTTTGATATTGATTCTAAGCTTTTCCCTCTTGATTCCTCATTTTCTTGCTCTTTCATTTACAAAGTTCAATCAATTTGAAGAAATCCTGGAGAAAAAAGGTATTCTACTCATCAATTTTGTTACATAACATTATATGACTCAAATTAATTTATATTCTTTATTGTTTATAAATGAATGAATTAACATTAGTTTCTGCTTTTTTTTTTTTTTTTTTTTTTTTTTTTTTTTTTTTTTTTTTTTTTCAGAAAATGGCCGCATCAAATTTTCCTGATTTTCCCGTGCTCCCTGAGCTTGGTGATGAACCATTTTTATGAGGATGAAATGTTGGCTCACAACTACAACCCTACTAAACCAGAAACTATTTCGGTTGATAATGATTCGGTGCACAACGAAGAAGTTGGAGAACGTGACAGGGGAAAAAGATCGTGTACTGCTCCCGCATGGCAACATTTCACAGAGGAGCCTCGACTAAATCCAAAAAACAGGTGAAATAGAAATTTGTGCGGTATGCAAATATTATAAAAAACACTTTTCTAATAAAAATTGTGCGGATACTGGCCATCTGAATGGACATTGGAAAGCATGTGCTACCGTTGCACCAAGGTGGGAGTGTGGACTCCTGCTAACAAACACTATCACTCACATCACAAGGGTTGTAAAATTTTACATACGATGCACAACGCCACTGAATTACTTTCTGGAGTTTATTATCCAACTGCGTATTTATCTTTGCATCAACTATTTAATATTTTGAAAATATTTTCGTATTATAGGGATATTGAACTTTTTAGAACCATAGTTAAGCTAATGGAAGCTAAATTTAAAAGTTATTGGGCCGGTTGTCATATGTTATACACATTAGTAGCCATTTTAGATCCTAGATGTGGATTAGATAGGATCGAATCTTTGATGTCTACTACATCAGAAAATTTAGATATTAATATGGGACTAACTATTGCCGAAGCTAGGAAAATGTTAGAAATATTATTTGCTTTGTTGAAACAAAATACGGAACAAGACAAAAAGAGCAGGGAACTTTGACGTCAAGAAGCAGTTCGGGGCCTAAAGGTTCATCGTGGAGCTTCTTGAAGAAGAAGGAGAAAGCGTCAAGATCGCATCAACACAAACGTCTTCAGAACTAGTTAAATATTTGGAATCAAATTTTGTAATTGATGACGATAAACTGGACATCTTACAGTGGTGGAGGAGCAAGACAATCATTCTCCAACACTGTCCATAATAGCACGTGACATTCTAACAACTCCAGTGTCAACGATAGCATTGGAGCAAACATTTAGTGCAAGCATCCGAATTCTTGACGAGAAGAGGAGCATAATGTATCTGGATATCTTGGAGAGGCTAATGTGTATTAAAGACTAGGAAGATGCCAAAAGATGAAAACAACACTATACAGATGATTCAATTCAAGAATATTTGTCGAACTTAGACATAACAGAATCTTCTAGAAGCAATTATTCAACAGTGTAATTTACTTATCCTAGAATACTGCACTCTTTTTTCCTTCGCTAAGGTTTTGTCTCGATCTCCCCACGGGTTTTACTTGGCAAGATTTTTAACGAGCTAGTCATTTATGTGTACTTATTCAGTATTATTTCAATTCAATAAAATCACATCTTTTAGGGGCATATGATATATATTTTTTTAATTAAATATTACAAAAAAAATTAAAAGGGCTAGGGCCGACCCGTGAAGGGCCTAGGCCCGGGCCCAACCCTGACCCTTATGGACGAGGACCTAGGTCAGTGTCAGACCTGAAAGTCTTCCTTCAAACCTGACCCTGAATTGTTCAGGGCCGTGCCACGGCCTAGACCCATGGCGGGCCTGTTGTTGGACGTGCCGTAACGTTTGACACCTCTATAATCAATAATAAGAAAAGAGTTTCGCCACCTTATTAGGAGCATCGGTCTTTAACGTTATATCTAATCAAAATTATAATATATTAAAAAAAGTAGGAAATGTCTTTGGTAGGCATGTGCATTTTGCCGGAGTGATGTGCACCCTTTCATTGAAAATAAAGGGCTACGATTGACATGAGGGTAGCCTATAAGAGTTGTTACCTTTTTATCTTGTAGGCGTCAGAAAAAATTTAGATGGGAGTCGATAGGCAACACGACTAAAAGTTAATAAAATATGCAACTTTATTAATTAAAAAACTCACTGAAAACATAACGACAGAAAAATAATCACCGTTCTCCGGATCCTTGTCCAAACTTTCTGTCTAATTATGTATGCAATTTTATTAAAATATGAGTTTAGTATTTAGTATTTTTAATAATTTTATATGAGTACCTCAACATTTTTAAATTTTTTTTAGTATCTTGAGACTTCTTTTTTAGAAATAAAAAGTCATTTATACCCTTTTACTTGATTTGTCTAGAATTTTATTTATAAATATAAAAATAATTTAAAAGCATAAAATGAAAAAAATAGGAGGAAAAGGAATAGAATTTTGAGTTTTTAATTTTATTTTAAAAATATATTTTTATAAATTTATAAAAAATTTTGGGCAAATCAAATATAAGAGTATAAATGACTTTTGTGCCTTAAAAAAATGCCCCAAGATTTAAAATTTTTTTTTTTTTAAACGTCAAGATACCCGCATAAAATTTTTCCTACAAGAATATGACATAGAGTATTAAAATAAAATTTTCCCTTTAATCAATGAGATTTACATCTATACCCTTCAAGACTTGTATAATATACTAAACACACTGGCGCAATGCTTTTGCTACACTATTTCTCAACTTCATCCCTGACAACATGTGAGCCCTTTACCTCCTGGCATCAAAATAGGAACATGCTGTGTACTATGCCTATATTATACGCTTTCCTTTTCTTTTTTTTCTTTTTTGCCCATTCAATTAAATTGTGACCGTCCATTTTGATCAAACGGCTGCCATTTATCCGCTGGAATGAAATGGTAAGTGGTGCCTGTGAGATTCAAAACCATGCCTAAGAAGCACGCAGAGGAGATAATTTTTAATATAAAATATAAAAAGAAGACCTCAAAAAGGAACTTCCCGACAAAATTGACTGACGAGTCGGCTCTTGTCATTTTCACTAGTTCTCAACATCATGTCGTCCCACCACTTACACCACTTCTCCAGCAAGCAATGCGTTTCCATTGGCCTATGATTTTCATGTTCTCCTTCTCCAGCAAGTAACGTGTTTCCACTGGCCTATGATTTCCATTGGCCTAAAAGAAGCTTTGGAACGAACCTTATCATGTTCCAATTAAAATTTCATAAGTATACATAAATTAATAGTTGATCCACAATTAAAGCGAGATACACACACACACATATATATATATATATATATATATGCGAATATTTTGCTAAATAATTTTATCTGACGAAGAAAAAATTACATGAGAAATGTATCACTATATATTTTTTATCTCTCAAACCCTGACATAAAAAAATAAATCTCTTAACATAAATAAACACTTATCAACAAAAAATGACAATATTCCTACGCTGTCTATATGTTAACCGTGCATGCATGAGACAATAATTTGGTAGGGAAAAAAAAAAAAAAAAAAAAAAAAAAAAAAAAAAAAAAAACATCTATATAAACCAACTTGATGAGGAGGTTATTAACCGACAACACACTAGAACTCTAGAAATATGTCACGAGAAACTATCAGCTTGAAAGGCAAACTCAAGTGTGAGAACAACAGCGACGAGGAAAAAGATAGTATTAGTTTAAAAGATTTAGGCTTCTCTCTAGAGAAACTAAACCTTGGTCCAAAAAAGAAACTTCTTGTTCTCGGCTTTGGTGGATTTCTCTGTCATAGAGTTTTCCGTTATGACCAGCCCAAGATTCCAACTTTTCGTCGTCCTGATGCAGCTTATGGAAACAATTTAGGTAATATATATCGAAATATATATATATATATATGTGTGTGTGTGTGTGTGTGTGTATTTATATACATATATCACACACATATATGAATATCTATTCTTTTCTTTTGTATTGTTTCTTTTGATTTAAGTCTCTTTCTTCTTGACAGTTTACATAAGGCCTCACTGTAAAGAATTCATCAAGTTTTGCTTGGAAAGATTTGAAATTGGAATATGGTCATCGGCCAAGGAGTCAGTAGATCGATTTAGCTCTTAATATTGGTTTCCATTAAAGAAAATAATAATTTACATGATGGTTGTGCTCATAACATTTCATTATTCTTTTTTAACGTTACTTACAAAGCAGGTATAACTTGGATAGTACTCTAGAATGCATAATGAAAGGATTGAAGAGCAAATTGTTGTTTGCTTGGGTAAGTATGATTATGTTATTATTTAGTGTCTTTTTTAAGGTACGTAAATTATTGATCGTGTTCGTTTTTGAATGTTAGATATGTATGAAATGATCGAAAAAAAGCTTAACATAGATTTAATAGTTTAAAACAGAGTCATACCAGAAGCATACTTTTTTGTATTCTAGTACTGTAGTTAATGGGATCATTTTGCTTATATTCTATTAATTTTCTGCTAAAAAAATAAATTATAGGGGCAAGAGAAATGTACTGATACCGGTTTCGGCTCCTTGGAGAAGAAAGACAAGCCTCTGTTTCTAAAGGAGTTGAAGAAAATATGGCAAAACAATAATGCTGCACTTCCTCGGTGTAAAGGGCAATTCAGTCAATTGAACACACTATTAATAGACGACAAGCCGTACAAGGCGCTGTTAAATCCTGTACGACCTTTTTACCCACCTTGAAATATTGTCTAGTTTTATGGTGACTAGTTTTATGGTGAATGAATTAAAGCCTCATTTAAATTTTATTATGATAAATTTTTTTTAAAATAATTATATTTAATTTTTTTTATTTTAATAAAAATTTTTTTTTATATAAAATCACATTTTAATTTAAATTTACAAACTAAACAGCTTTAAACCAACATCTTTTACCGTTTTACCTTTGTGTTTGCAAATTTTTTAAAAATAATTATATTTAATTTTTTTTATTTTAATAAATTTTTTTTTTATATAAAATCACATTTTAATTTAAATTTACAAACTAAACAGCTTTAAACCAACATCTTTTACCGTTTTACCTTTGTGTTTGCAAATTTCTACAGGTCCATAACGGAATCTTTCCTAGTCAATACAATATTGATGACACTAAAGATGACGCTTTTGGTGAGTGGGATAATTGTTTACTTAAAATTGAAGTCACTTCTCTTCTCCTTTTTCTTTTTATTATAATAAAAAATTCTCATAAAAAATTACACTTCAATTTAAATTAAAAACTGAATCAGCGAACTAAATGAGCCTTTAAAATTAAAGTCACTTTTTTTTTTTTTTTTTTTTTTTTTTGCGTGTTTATAACATATAACATATCATGTATTTTTTGTTTAAGTAGGTCCTAAAGGTGAGCTGAGGATGTACTTGGCAAAATTGGTGGCTGCGAAGGATGTCCCTTCTTTTGTGAAGGAACATCCATTTGGTCAGCCTCCCATAACGCCTAGCCATTCCCAATGGAAATACTATTCTAAGGTTGTTCGTAAGTTTCAGAAGACCACAGCTTGATTATGTAATAGTGTGTTCTATGTTCTTGGTATTGTACTGTTTTTGAAGTTGTATGAAAACATTTGCCTATGTTATCGCACTTTATGATGTGAAGTTTGTTTATAGAGTTTCTTCCTAGCTTTTTACATGTTAGCCTATAACATTTTTTATTGGCCCATCTCGTAGTAGTTTGAGTTTTTTAGAGAACTACTAATATGGTATAAGAGTAAAAAGTTAAGTAGTGTTTATTTTTAAACATTAAATCTAATTAAAGTTACATAAGAAAAATTATATACAAAACTGACATATAGCGATACATACAAAGCCTTACCCATAGACCTTAGGCGCAACTATCTTTGCCATCTCTTCCCCTCAATTGGTTGTTGTCATCATTGAGGTCCCGTTTATTTCGCCGATTCGAGTTTAAAATTCAAGTTTTGTTACAGTAAAACGCTATCAGAAACAGTCACATCTAACTTTTTTACTACAGTAAAAGACTCTCACACAAAATCACATATCAACTCGAATTATAAACTCGAATCAACAAAGTGAACGGGCCCTAATTATGTGTTTTTCCTTGTTTTTTGGATTAAATAATGAAACAACGATCCATAAAAAAAAAAAAGAAGAATAATAATAATGATGAAACAACGAGATGACATCAAATAAAAACGACATTAAATGGACACAAATGCCATCGAAAGAAAAATGACAATGTTGGATTCTTAAGATCATTCAATTGCACTTGCTTTAGCCTGAGTATGAGCTCTATTATGTTAGGCATACATAAATTCATGAGAAATATATATAACACATATACTAAAAGTTATACATATTAACGGATGGGGTACCTGAATTAAAATTGCAAAACTACTCGCATATAGTACAAGAATGTTGTTGTGAACTAAAACGTAACGTGTAAATAATGAATTTATGGACTCTTGTGCAATTTGAATTAAACACCTTAATTATGCATAATAATATAATCTTGAGCATATAAATAAACGGGTCAGCATGCACAATAGAATTTTCACAGATTCTTAATATAGAGATTAGAAAGTATAAGAAATTAGGAAAAATAGAACAAACCTATTATCATATATATAAAGCATTTATATATATGTAGAAATAATATCACAAAAACAGAGACAATCGTCTAAGTAAAAGAATTATGTCATATAAATAATGCGTCGTCATCCTTTCTATCCATCAATGGACAAATTCAATGCGCGCACCAGATTGCTAGAAGCGCTACAAGATAATCTTTGAAATTTTTAAAATTTGCCGATCAAAATCAAAAGCAATGATATTAAAGACTCATTCTGATAACGTGTTATAAAACAAATACAAAGTAACTAAATTGCGAGGCATAGATAAAATATATAAACACAAGAGAGAGATGACTTTCTTATTATTCATCTTCTTGTTGTGTACAAATATATGGTTTCGTTCACTTCACGGATTCGAGTTTTCAATTCGAGTTGAGATGTGATATTTTCTGAGAGCTTTTCACTGTAACAAAAAAAAGATAGATGTGACATTTTCTGAGTACTTTTTACTGTAAAAACTTAAAACTGAAAATTCGAATCGGTGAAATGAACGATGCATATCTCTTAAAAGTCATATATGTAGGCAAAGAATTATAAAGTAGGAGAGGCCAAAAGTCATACAATAATAAAATACTACTAATGGAGTGTTAATTAGGAGGTTATGAAATGCTAAATACCAATAATAATAAAGAGGAGATAATAGAATTCACGTGGAGTGTTGGGAATTGAACATCCAGACTAATGAATCAATTTATTCATAACAGCAACAAAGCAGAGAAAAGACGAAAATATACAGAACGTATGTATAGAGATAAGAGTACTTATATAAACATAGGCACAGTAAACGACAATAAGGATAGGGTCGACAATAAAGTGAAAACGACATAAAACGCAAATAGATTAAACTTAAACTTGCGATATATTTTCCACGTACGTGTGAGTATGTAGAAGAATCCAAGTGTCACACTTGTGTTACTCCACGGCATCTACATCTTTGAACGCCCAATATATATTTCACTATATGTTTTGTTTTTTGCTACATATATAAACTTAAAAACATCAAACTTAATAGATGTGAATTACCGCTAACTCGATATTTTAATCACTATATAAGTACCTATTTCATTATTTTCATCAATAATAAATTTAGAATTACTAAAAGAAAACATCTATTTCATGCGAGCTATTATTCCTTTTTATCACTTGGTGTTTGAAAAATTACCATATTAATTAATATAAAAAATCATTTAACCGTTAAAAAACAAAGACGACAATTGGTTGGCTTCAAATTCTTACAATTTGAACATTGGACTCGATTTGAACCGGATGATTTGAATTAAGAATTAAAAAAAATGTTTGAAAACTTAGTTGTAAACTGTAATTTCTGTAACGCTCTCTCGAATTAAACATATTTAATTATATTAAATTATGAATTATTAATGTGCTTAATTTAATTTAATTTTCTCAATTAATTAAAAAACTTTCAATTATTTTTAATATTTAAGATTTCACCTCAAATTTTTTTAAAAATACACTTAATATCAATGTATTTTACTTTACTTTTTTCTATTTTTTTTTCTTTCTTTTCCTTTTCCTTTCTTTCTTTTCTTTTTTTTTTTCTTTTTCCTTCCTTTCCTTCCCCTCCTTCCCCGTGGCTGCCCAGAACTCTCTCACCCTCTCTTTCTTTTTCTTTTTCCTCTCTCTCTCTCCTCTGATTCTCACTGGCAGCACACCTCTCTCTTTCTCTCTTCTTTTTTTTTCTTCCACGCCGGCCACTTTCTCTCCGGGCTCTCTCTCCCGCCGGCCTTCTCTCTCCGGGCTCTCTCTCTCCCGCCATTTTTCTCTCTCTCCCTCTCTCTCGGCTGTACGGCTGAGACACTCAAAAAAAAAAAGACAAAAAAAAAAGAAGAGAGAAATGAAGAGAAGCGAGCTTTAATCATTTTGAGGTAAAAATTTCTTAAAAACTCATATTTGAAATTGAGTTATTGATTTGAGAATTTGAGACTTTAGTTAGATTTGAATAATTTTGAGTTATTGTTTAGAATTGAACAATTGTTATTAGAATTGAATTAAATTTGTGAGTTTTTAGTTATTGGACTTATTGAATTGATTGAAAATTAGTTTTGATGATTTATGAAGAATTTATTGTGAAATTGATTTTGAATTACAGGTTTGACATTTTTTCTATTTAGTATGTTGTTGAAATTTTTTCAAAAACTTATTTTTAAGTCGGAATTAGATGGGAAATCAAACAAATGAATTGAATTTTAATTTTTAAAGAATCCCAAAACTAAATTATAAAGTCGTTTGTAAAACTTAAATTTGAGTCAAGGTACACTAATAGGAAACAATTAGATGGGATTAAGCTAAATTCGTTTTAAGAATGAAAAATGTATCCTAAGACATTACTTTTGTGATAAAGTTAGTGAGGAAGATCGAATATTAAGGCTTTGAAGGAAGCGGAAGCTAAAGTAACGAGAGGCTAGCCACAGGTTTGATAACTGACAGGTGGGATTTCATGCCTTTTTCTTTGTTAGCCGGATTTAAGAGTTTTTTGGCCTATATAAATGTTTTAAAGAAATGACATGTTTGATAAAGAAAAATATTTTAACACAATAGCTTGATTTTAGCTATTAGAAGCATAATGAACTGTTTTAAAATTTTAATGAATATTTTTCTAAGATAAGATATCATGCGAACTGGTAAGCCTGTTGATGGCCTAGAAAGGATATGCAGAGAGTATCCTCGGGGGTGGAACCCAAAACCCGGACCGGGCCATTATGGTGGTGTTAAGGCTTGTGCTTGTGGTTGTGTAAGTAATTTATCATAGTATAAATTACTTGCTAATGCCTGTAATATGGAATTTTAAGTTTATACTTCCTTTTAGAAAAATGGATGTTAGGTTCCAGCTGTTGTGTTGAAATTGAATATCTTTATTTATTTGCTTATTCATTTATTTACTTGTTTATAAAGTTAATTTCAAAATACATCATACTGGGCTTTCTGTTCACGTTTTATTTTTGTTTCTATAAATATTAAACCCCTTCTAGGCGACGCTAGAAGCAGTGCAGAGTAAGTGGCAATCTCTGACAACCCTTGCATGTGTAGTTCGAGAAGGAGTTCAACTATCCATCATCCTTGTGTATAAATGTAAGGATTGTAAATTTTAAGACTATAAACTTTGAATATCTAGATTGTGGTTGATGTCTATAAATGTTCTTTACATGTTCATGTATGTACAATATTGTATATCCTGTGGGTGAAACTCTGAATGATGCCAGATGCTTAGTTTTTAAACCTATCTTGTCAGAAAGTGTGAAAGTCCCCATCACTTTCTTATAATTTAATTTCAGTACAAATGTGGGGCTTGTTTGGAAATTACTTTTATATTTTACTTTTGGTTTTGATTATTATATTTTCAAATGTTTAATTACTTTTTTAATTATGTTTAACTTCTAAATGAACCTCTATGTTATTAACTCCTGTTTTGGGACGTGACAAAAGCAGTGGCCATAAATGACAGCCTAGCTGTAGATTTACTACTCGATGACATCCTAACAATAGATTTTTGTTTCACAGTTCGAATAACAATTTAAATTATTTTGTTACATTTGTTTTTTATAAAAATAAATATAACTTTTTATGCTACAATATTTTTTTTAACATAATTAGTTCTAAACTCAAACAGATAAAACAAAATGTATTTACTTAGCAGGTCGTGTCAATATGCATGCATGAATTAGCTTTCCAGTTTTGATAGCACGAAGTAACACCTCATGCTCTTATTATATCCCTTATGTCCATCACTTATTAGTTTTCCACGTGGTGGATCTCTCTTTTTCTCTTATATACAATATAAATACACACATAGGTATCTATCACTGATCTTTAATTAGTGTAATTTCTTAAACCCCCAACTCAAGCGTCAAAGCCAACACTGTCTTGATAGGTACTTATATGAACCTTTAACAAATTTACAAATGCATTCTTGAGTGTGTGTGTGTGTGTGTGTGTATATATATATATATATTTATTTTAATCGTGATTCATTATAAATTTAAGTTCTAAACTTATTATTCTTTTTTATTTATTTTATTTATTTTTTATTTTTATAAATAACACAGATATCAACGAGCCAAAAAGCTTACCATTCTGTGGTTGTTATTGCTTTTATTTTATTTTTTTTTGCCCTTTTCTAAATCTAATTTATAAAAACATGGTTTGTTCCATGCACTGATGCACACACGTAGAGAACTCGGCTTTTGGAGCCTCTCTTTTGCAAAGATGGCAGCACAGAATAGCGATGTGAAAGGAAAACTGGTGTGTAGCAGCAGCAGCAGCAACGACGACGAAGAACATGATCATCAGGGATCAGAAGATTATATTTATGGCCTGTCGTTAGAGAGACTAAACCTTGGTCCAAGAAAGAAACTTGTTGTTCTCTGTCTCGGTGGATTGCTTTGTCATAGAGTCCACCGTTACGATGAGTCTGCCATTCCGAGATTTCGCAGCCCTGATGAGTTCTACGGAAGCATTTTAGGTAAGAAAAATACAACGTAACAAGTTTCTTTCGTAATTAGCAAGTAATTATTTCTTAAAAAACTTTTAATTATTTTTGTAAATTTCTTAATTATTATTATTTTTTTCTATTTCGTTTGCGCAGTTTACAAGAGACCTTACTGTGAAGAATTCATGAAGTTTTGCCTGGAAAGATTTGATGTGGGAATATGGTCCTCTGCCAGGGAGTAAGTATATATAGATTTCTTCTTTTTTGCTTGCTTGTAATATTTTCGTTTTTCCCTTTTTTTTTGTCAATATTATTCCTGTGGCTTAGTCGTTTTCCACTTTGGAACCTTGGTGTTTTGATAATCTTATTACAGTACGTACCTTATAATTTAAATTTTGGAGAGTGATATATATCAACATAAAATAAAATGCTAAAAGAAGTTCTACCTTCTGAGTTGCCCCTGTCTCACTCACTCTCTCTCTCTATTCATTGTTTTTGTTCTTTTTCAGTGATTTTCACATCCTAGTTTAAGACTAGAATATTTTGAGTTAATTTTTCTTTCTGGAATTTTATTTTCTCCCTTTTAATTTATTTTAGACTATAAGGGCAAAAATATTGATTTTTTTCGGTCCCGAAAGTAGGTCCTAGGTATACCATAAATCCAGAATGATGTGTTTTATAATTATGAGGTCTCCTAATGAGATTTCCAAAACGCCATGATACTAATGTAACAAAGTGATAAATAGGGTTTGTTTAGTTCGCTGATTTGAATTTTTAATTTGAGTTAAGATGTAACTTTATGTGAGGGCTTTTTACTGTAGTAAAAAAGTTAGATGTGACTGTTTCTGAGAATTTTTTACTGTAACAAAACTCGAATCGGTGAAATGAACGGGGCCTAAGATACCAAAATGGTTCTTGTTTTCTGAAACTTTTCTTCTTGAGTAGAGAATATTTTATATATTTATGTGCCATGGTTATTGGAATATAACATGACAATTATTAGATGGTACCTGAACAATGCCCTCGATTGTATAATGAAGGGATTAAAGAGCAAGCTGTTGTTTGCTTGGGTAAGTACATTTTGGGAATAATCGGTAGTACCACACTTGAAAATTTATTATTTGACCGAGTATATGACGATGCACTAATTGATATTATTTTTCTCTTTAATTGTTGGGTCTAGTTATAGCACAAAAATATATTTTTATAGAAGTATGGATTTTAATTGCTTCTTTCTATATCATCATCACTTCAATAATTACCACAAGTAATATTTATTGAATTAACAATAGTCATAATGGTTGCCGTAATTACTATACACTAATGAAGTTGTAGAAAAGAAATTATCTATCAAAATCAGTACTATTCATGATATATTTTCTTTATAAGTATTATATAAAAAAAGTTATAAACTGATCTTTATTTTTTTCGGAATAATGTATTTTTTTTATTTTGGAAATTTCAGGACCAACGCGAGTGTACTAATTCCGGATGGAATACCTTGGAGAATAAACGCAAACCGTTGTTTCTGAAGGAGTTGAAGGACTTGTGGCAAGACAGGTCAATTTGTATTGAAGGGCGATATTCTTCATCGAACACACTCTTAGTAGACAATAACCCTTACAAAGCGCTACTAAATCCTGTATGTAATTAAAATACTAGTATTTTGACCTTATGCATTTATGTGTCGTTTTACGCGAGAGCTAAATAAATATTATTTGTAAGCTATTACTATTTTTCTTCCAAAAAATTTTGTGCAGCCACACACTGCTATATTTTCTGATGAATACAAGGTTGATAATGTTGAAGACATGGCCTTAGGTTAGTGAAGTGCTATATATATATATATATATATTAAGGTTTTAGTTTATCAGTGACGATCAGGATTTGTCGTAGTTTGTGTTAAAACTCTATTTGTCGTTTTGGATTATAACGTGTTTGTGGTCGTGATCAGGGCCTAGGGGTGAGCTGAGGGTGTACTTGGATGAACTGGCAGGTGCTGAAGACGTTCCTTCTTTCGTGAAAGAACATCCTTTTGGTCAGTCTGCTATAACGCCTGCACATTCCGATTGGCATTTCTATTCGAAAGTGGTTCGTCGTTTTCATAAGAGCACTTGAGTTGTTAGCTGCAAATAGATGAATCGGACAACCAGAAACTCTTCCTAGTACTTTCCGAAATCATCAACAGTAGTACTGAATGTCACGTGTTCGCATATAATATATATATATATATATATATATATATATATATGTATATACACACACACACACATATGGACACACATACGTATACACATGCATGTGTGTGTATGTGTACGTGTATGTGTATATGCACGTGGTGTTAGCTAAAAGCAGTTGTGAAGTATGCTTGCTTAATTAGTTAAGGGATATTTACTTTTTTATATTTTGTGTTTTGTGTTTATTTAAAATTTATCTTTTTCAGTTTTTGATCTTATCAAATATATACTTTCAGATTAAATTAAATACTAAAATTTATAAATTTTCACAATTAATTTTCGATTTTAACCTTAAGAATATCTAAAATACTCTTAAATAAAAACATATAAAAAAGAAAAAACTTAAAAAGAAATTTTAAACTCACAATTTTAACCTCTAAAATATGTAAAATACCATTTAAATAGTTTTTTTTTTGTGTTATTAATTTTTAATTATCATAATATTAGAAAGTTTTAGTGTTTTTTTCCCTTTTCTTAAGAATAGTTTAGTCATTTTAAAGGTTAAAATCAATTGTTGACCGATATAAGCATATATTTATATATTAAATCTAATTTAATGGTATCCATTTGATGAGATTAAAAATTAAATATAGATTTCGAATAAACTTAAAACATATGGTATGAAAATATAAATATCTCATTAGTTAATTTTGTGCAGTCTTTTTTTTTTCCTTTTTCTTTTTTTAATTTTTATATATTTTTCTAATTTCGAGTATGTGCCGAGAGCTATATAATACTTTTTTGGCTAGTTGTAGTGCTACTAATTTGAAGAGTGTATTTACTTGGTGGCTTTGTATGATCAGGTCTTAGTTCTCTTTCATGAGCCGTTTTTTTTTTTTTTTTGGCTAAGGATCTTTAATGACTCGTTTGCGTTCAACAGCTGTTAGTGTTTACAGATTTAATTAGTAAACACCCCTACAAAATTAAATGTTCGACTATACCATGTTCTAAGCTTGGCACAATGTATTCCTTTTTAGATTTTGTTGATTAAAAAATTTTAAGATATTGTGATCATCTGATTTTTCCATTTTTCATCGCTAAAGAAAGACAGAATAAACCACTAGTCATGAGGCAAGAAAGTAAATGATAAGTCGATTGAAACAACAATGACGGGAAAAGCAGAAACATAACTAAAAAGAAAAAGGGAAAAAAAAATCTGACCAAAAAATAAACGACAATGCAGGGGGAAACGACAGCTAATGGAAGCAGCGACAGAAAAAAGGTCAACTGAAAGAGGGAAACTACAAGTCGAAGAAAACGGCAACATAATAACGGTAAACGACAAAATATCGCCTAAGGATAAATAGAGTGGAATAAGAAAACGACATCAAATGTTACACGACATTAAATGGAAAACGACATCGAATATATATTAGAAAGTTAAAATAAACCAAAATAAAGAAACAACTTCAATATACAAGAAAGCTAAGAACGACAGTAAAGGGAATAAAAGATTAATAAAACTACAGGTTAAGGAAATCGGCAACACAAGAAAATAAATTATAGGAAAATTTAAAAACGACGAGAAAATAATAAAAGACGTGTACAACAAATGACAATCGAAGGAACAAATGAAAACAAAAATGAATGAAAATAGCGATAGCAATATTATAAACGACATGGTCAAATCAAATTATAAAACGTTGGTTGTTTTCGGTTATTTTCACCGGAAGCTAACAAAGAGCATAGAGACCAATCCACATACTATGTACAACAAAAAAAGGTGCACATATTATCCGAAAACTAAAAATCAATTTGTAGTATCGCAGTGTACAGAATTTTAAAACAGTTATGTTCTTTTCAGCAGTCGTGTTCTTTTCAGGTTCTTCTTGTGCTTGTGGCAGTAAGGCGGGTGGTGTTGGATGCCAGCCAGTCTAAGAACCCGTTTAGTTCCTTGATTCGAGTTGAGATGTGACTTTTATATGAGAACTTTTTTACTAACAAAACTCAAATACTAAACTCGAATCGGTAAAATGAACGAGGTCTAAAGGACGACAGGGTTTTGGTTGTGAAATCAGAGTTGCTGCTGTCAGCGTATATGTGGCAGCGGGGGGGTACTGCTGAGGCCAATGTGTGTACTCTTTGTTGCTTTCATTTGGCTCGAAGCTTCGCACCACAAGCTGTCAAAAATGGATAAACACAGATAATTCAATGTAAGAGATTCTGAAAGTCATAGAACGATTTATTCTTTTGCACCCAATTTGTTAAGTGACTCATTTTCTTTGGTACTCTAAAAAAAAATGCTTTTTCTAGAAGACATCTGAGAACAAAAGATTATTTATTGAGCATCTAAACGAGCAAATGGGGTATCTTTAATGAGGTGGATTTTGTGTTCAATACGCACTGCAGGTACTTTTTCAAACATTTTCACAAGATTAATAGAAGACATCTTTAGTGGAGTCAACACTTTGAATATGCACAAAGAATGACACATTCTACTATAGTCAATCAATCTACAGTCTTGGAAAAATGCTTCTGAAATAACTTAATAGTCAATATAATTCTATTATATCAGACATAAGAAGAAGAGGCCTTACCCGGATGGGACTAGAAGCTATTAGTGAACCAGAAATGCCACCAATGAGACTCCCATCAGGCGCGGATAATGAGATGATCAAGGCACCCCTCCAAGGTACAAAATCGAAACCGTATGAACCGAATAAAAACAATATCTCGAAGCGGCCTGTGAGAAGAAATTTATAGTTTTAATTTTTATATAAAAAAAGATGCATAAAATCTCTATGTGATTTAGAAAAAAAAAAAAAAAACAGTAATAGGCAATGAACTCCAACAGATAACTACTCAATGGTTTCACTTGAGTGTAACTTGTCAGTATCAAGTGGCTTGTCCAAGAATATTAACTTGAAATAACAAGCATTTTTCACCGTAGAGATACATGTCTGTAATATCTTAGCAACTTCGGGGAAATAAGAATTCAAGAAAAATAAATTAGCCCCTAAGTAATAGTCTAATTGGCAGGCATGTTTTTGTTTGATCCCATTGAATACCGTATTTGTAATTGTAGCAATGAAGATCCTGAAAAATACTTAAAAAAAAAAAAATTACAGTAGCCCAGGCCCCAGATCCAGCAATGTATTTGTTGTTAGGCCATTTCAAGATATTATAAATGACTTTTCTATGATAGGTACGATGTGCGTGTTTTTAAAAGTTAAATTTAGTCAAAATCATATCGAAACGAATATATATATATATATATATATATATATATATAAGCAAAAATGACAGTATCTTATACAGCTTTAAAACATAGCTCTTCGTAGTTCGTAAGGTAGTTTGGATCACAGTTAGAAGAACATAAAAATATGATAATCCTACCTCATTTGTATGAAAGAAACTAGTAGTGTGTCAGGTTGGAAAATGTCAGCCTGGGAAACAGCCCCAGTGGCAGAGAGAACACAAATTCCTTACTGAAGAAAAAAATGAGACGAACAACTTTTATTTATTTATTTGTAATTTTTTAATGGAATATTTATTTATTTGAATTTGTAAACTGTAAAGTGTTGAGGTACATTACCTACCCAGTGGCAACAATAATCACCTGAGGCTTAAAGTCCCCACTGGCTGTGGCTGCAAACAATTCCTCTTCACGGATAAGGGTTCAAATGGCAATAGAAGGAAACAAAGAAGCAAAAGTTTAATGAAATAGCGACAGAAATGTTATAAACGACAAAGTCAAACCAAATCATAAAATATTGGTCGTTTTTCCGTTAACTTGTCCGGATGCTAAGACCAATCCATATACATTTGTCCAACCAAAAAAGATGTACATATTGTCTGAAAACTAAGCTTCATTTCTTCGTAATTGCAGAGCTCAGACTGTTAAAACAGTTAGTTTTGAATCGCGATTGCTGCTATCTCTGTATCTGGGTTAGCTGGGAGTGGTAGAGAGACCAAGGCGTCTTCTCTCTGATGCTTCTTTTTGTGTTTCTTGTAAGCATTTGGGATGGAGCTTCCCAACACAAGCTGTCAGAAACGGATAAACACACATAATTCACTATTATATTACAAAAACATATGGATTTAAAGAAACAAATACTTTGTTGTTACTATTAAAAAACAATCATATGCAAATCTAAAAACAAAAAAGTTTTATAAAAGTAATGCTTTATTTTCACCAAAGTCTAAAAAAAATTTGTTGAATTTCAAAAACATACATCTTCATGGATATGATACGCGATTTGAAACGGAAGGAAATAAGAAATATATGTATTTAACTACTAACGTATAAAAAAGAAGTACATATTAGAAAAACTTTTAAAACTCTCTTCGGGATTACATTACACACATATAAATGTGATAGAGTCACACATGGTAGTTAAAGAAGATCCTTCAAATGGCATGACCGTTTAGGTCATCCTGGTTCAATAATGATGCGAAGGATCGTAAAAAGTTCACATGGACATTTATTAAAAGGTCAATAAATCTTTCAAATTAATAAAGTTTTATGTGAAGCTTATTCTCTTAGTAAAGTGATTACAAGGCCTTCTGTGACGACCCTCCTATGAGGCCGCCACTGTACTTAAACTTTAACTTGTACTTACTGGGGTTTCTTAAAATTTGCGGAACATTTTTTTTTTTAATATAAGAAAGAATACTTTCATAATTTGTAACAATAATTTCAAATAAGTGAATCACTAAATTTCTTAAAGCTTTTCTTAATTTCAGTTAAGATAAAACGTTCTAAAAATATCTTTCAAACAGAGCAGCATTTGAACTCCTATTTCAAATACTCTTTAAAAGCCTTTCTAAAACTAGCCAATTCAATCAGGCCATTTAATTTTGACTTTAAAACGGATTTCGTGAGAAATCTTAAATTCAAGTACATCTTAAAGCCCTTTTAAAATCAATCGTTTAAATCGTCATGTTTAAAATTTGTTTATTTGTTGCATG
>NW_010368049.1:302015-328183 GCF_000414095.1 Morus notabilis | reverse complement strand
GTGCTCCAGCCAGAATCGAGCTGTGAAAATGGATGGGTTTTCTTCATCTCGGTGCATTGAGTCCATAGGGACTGAAATCATCTCAATCGGAGGTCGGATGGCGGAGATATCACGACGGGAAGAAATGGGAATTTCGGAACTTCCGCCGGCGATTGCGGCTGATTCCGGCGGAGTTGGAGGGCGTGCCGCATGTCGTTGAACTCAGCTCGTCGAGATCTTTCTATTGACACCGGCGGTGTCAAAAATGGAGGTCGGAATCTTAACTTGAGTATTTGGCCATTGATGGTTTGTGTGAGAGAGAACGTGAGAGGAGAGAGAGAATGAGCGAGAATAAGAGAAAGAAAGTGCAAGAACCCTAAAAATTTCACTATATAAAGTATCTGATTAAGGCAAGATTACGTGTCTGATCTTATCCTCAATTATTTCCTCTAAACAGATTAAATTTATACTGATTAGAGGTAATTAGTTTAGCTCACGTAAGTTAATCTACTACTTACAGTCCAATATCAATTTCTGAATAATTCAATATTGTTTTATATTCTTACTCGCGTAATATTTCAAACTGTTTCAAGTCTTGAAATTAATTTTAGACTGAACAAATTCTAAATTTTAATTTTCTGTATTCTATCCCAAGAATGACGTTTCTGACAGTGTCAACTCCCGAGCTCATATTGTATCCATCTACTATAGGTATTTATCTTGTGACTTTAACCTAACTGTCTAGCAATTAAGGATTTTTTTTCTTCTTTTAAAATGCCAGTGCGTTTTTTTTATACGCCGCTAACATCGTGCTGTGCTTAGAGATTCTTGAAATTAAGATTCTCAAACTATACTTGTACTGAAAATTATTCCGCCTTAAAATACTGCGAGAATTTATCGATCGAATTTACTTGATCGAAACATGAACTTAACATGAAATTTGCTATAGAATTTAGGAATACATATATTAATTCCATAAATCCTCCATTCACAATATAACATAATATTTTCTAAGAAAATCCTTGGCTTAAAAATACATGAATTGTATTATTTAAGGTCTGGAATTTTCTCAGTCATTACACCTTTACCAGCCAAAATTAAAACAGACTCACCTGTATTTTTTGAACGTATTTAAGTGATATATGTGGGCCTATGCTACACAACACTAAATGGAAAAAAAAAGACAGTGGAATAAAAAACGACAGCCAATGCTACACAACACTAAATGGAAAAAAAACGACAACGAATTATACGCTGCAAAAAATATAGAAACGACAACGTCAATGTACTAGAAAACTAAAAGTCATAGCAAAGTGAATAAAAGATAAATAATATAACCACAAGTCAAGGAAATCGGCAACATAAATAAAAAAAAAACAAAAAAAAAAAATTTCCTCTTATGAATAGTAGCTGTCCACCTTAGTCAAAGTTACTGTGCAAGTCAATCAAAGTTATTGTTTATTTCAGAATCTTATTGTGTAAATAACAACC
Organism: Morus notabilis; assembly: GCF_000414095.1. NCBI lineage: Eukaryota > Viridiplantae > Streptophyta > Magnoliopsida > Rosales > Moraceae > Morus > Morus notabilis. Next base: position 326,713 of record NW_010368049.1, on the reverse strand, counting down.
GTAAATAGTAACTACTATGCAATAATAATCGTGAATAGTGCCAAATTTTTTTTTTATAGAGCTCTAAGGCTCTTTATTTTTTATACCTTTACAAAATTAATAAAACTCTCTCTCTAAATTTTTTCAGGTTTGCATTTTTTTAGTTTTAATAACATTGCCAAAGTTAAAAACGACGATAAAATAATAATTAAAGAGGTTCCCAAGAAATGACAACTAAAGGAACAAATGAAAAGAAAAATTGATGAAAATAGCGACAGAAATGTTATAAACGACAGGGTCAAATCAAAACTCATAAAATTTGGTCATTTTTCCATTATTTTTACAGGAAGCTAACAGAGGGCATAGAGACCAGTCCATATACAATTGTCGAAGCAAAACAAGATGTATAGAATGTTAAAACAGTTTGTTTGTTAACGCATCTCTCAGAATTACAACGGCAGAAAGTCCAAAATCTATTGTTTTTAGCTCGAGTTAAATCAGGATAGCCTCCAAATACTCTTTGAACAGAAGAAGAGTATTCATTTATTCAGCAGTCGTGTTCTTTTTGGGTTCTACTTGTGTTCGTGGCGGTAAGGTGGGAGGTGTTTGAGGCAAGCCAGCCTGAATGACGGCGGATTTTGGTTGCGAAATCGGAGTTGATGCTGTCAGTGCATAGGGGGCAGCGGCGGATTTGGCTTGAAGGTTCTCACCACAAGCTGTCAAAAATGGATAAACACAGATAATTCAATGTAAAGCGATTTATTCTTCTGCATCCAATTTGTTAAGTGACTCAATTGAATGAGCAATGTGTACTATTACATTACAAAAACTGCCGAGTATCAGTATAATATAATTTTCTTTGGCGCTCTAACAAAAATACTTTTTCTAGGAAACATCTGAGAACAAAAGATCATTTATTGAGCATGAAAACGAGCAAAGGGATATGTATCTTTAATGAGGCCGATTTCGTGTTCATTTAGGATGCAGGGACTTTTCAGGCAATTTCACAAGATTAATACAAGACATCTTTCAGTGGATTTCAAAAATGTGAATATGCACAAAGAATGACACATTCTATTATAGTCAATAAATCTACAGTTTTGGAAAAATGCTTCTTAAATCACGTATAGTCAATACAACTCTAATTACCAATAGCGTATGGGTGAACTGTAAAAATTTCATTAAAGCGATTTTGTAAAATTTGCATACTATTTGATTATAAGATGATTATGGCATGATGTGTTAGATTTGCGTACTATTCGATAATAAGATGAGTATGACATTATGTGACGTCTAGAATATGCAGCCCACTGGTGATCAACATTTTTTTATTAAAAATTTCTTTGAGAAGCTATAAATATTTGATAAACTATACCTATAATTGTTTTCTTTTAACATGGCTATGTGTAAATATAACATCAATTTTTCCAAGCCTTTCTTGCCTCAATGAAAGGTAAAAGAAGAGAAAATAGCCTTAATTTTCTAAGCCTACATCCATTTCAGGCCACATATAATCCAAAATACTTTATATATACGCATATATTATATATATGGATGAGTTTTCACTAGTTACATTTCGTCGGTGGTTTCCTATCAAATATAGAAGTTTGATCATATATTTTCTTCTGATCGATTAAATTCTTTTTATCCTTTCTCACAACGTAAGCAGACTTGGGAAATGCAGAGCAATTATTAGAGAAAAGGCCTTACCTTGACGGGACCAGCAGCTATTACTGAACGAGCCATACCATTTGCAAAGTAACTTCCGTCGGGCGCGGATAATACCACGCTCATTTCACCCCTCCAAGTTAAAGCATCATCGATAGCATAACATCCAGATAAATATAATATCTCAAAGCGGGCCTGTGAGAAGAAATTTATAATTTTAACTTTCATATCAAACAATATTCAAAAAATCTCTATGTGAGTTAGAAAAAAACAGTAATAGGCAAGAACAAAAATGAAAAACGGCACAATGAACTCTAACAGGTAACTACTCAATGGTTTCTTTTGAGTGTTATTTGTCAGTGTCCCTTAAAGATAAAGGAGGAACCCCATTTGTCCCACTTCCAAGAAATTCAAGACAAAAACGGAGAACAAAACAACTAGACATTTGACAAGTTCGAAGAGCATAAAAATCTGAAAATCATACCTGATAAAATCTCTCAAAGTTACCAGAAGCGACCGGTTCGTAAATTTCGGCCTCGGAAACAGTCCCAGTGGCAGAGAGAACACAAATTCCTCCGGGACCCTTTTGAGCAAGGGAATGAAGTTTGCTTTCAATATTCTGCATGGTTCGTAAAAGAAACATATGTGTTTAAAAAAACTCCAAACCTGTGCAAAGATCTGAGCAAGTGGTACGGCCAAGTTACTGAAGAAAAAAGACAATGAGACGACCAATTTTTATTTATTTATTTATTTGTATTTTTGTCATGGAATATTTATTTATTTGTATGTGTAAACTGTAAAGTGTTTAGGTACATTACCTCCCCAGGGGCAACAGTAACCACATAAGCCTTAACGTCGCCACCGGCAATGGCTGCAAACAATTCCCCTTCACGGATAAGAGCTCAATTGACAATAAAAGGAAAAATTGAAAAATTCCCCTTCACATTTAGTTCACTGATTTTAGTTTTTATTTCGAGTTGAGATGTGACTTTATGTGATAGCTTTTTACTGTAGTAAAAATGTTAGATGTGACTGTTTCTGAGTGATTTTTACTGTAGCAAAACTTGAATTCTAAACTCGAATTATTGAAATAAACGGCCGTAATATCGACAGAAATGTTCTAAACGACAAAGTCGAACAAAAAATGTTGGTCGTTTTCCGTTATTATGTCCGGATGCGATGAAGCACATTCCATATGCAATTGTCCAACAAAAAAAAAGATGTGCATATTGTCCGAAAACTAAACTTTAATATGTCTTAATCTCAGAGTTCAGACTGTTAAAACAGTTTGTTAAGGCATCTCTCAGGATTAACACGGCGGAAACTTCAAATCTATTGGTTTTAGCTCAAGTTAAATGATGTCAGCCTTCAATACTCTAGTACAGTCGACGAAGATTATTGATTTCTTTACCAGGAAAAGGGTCATTGTTGTGAGGAAATTGGCCGCGGTCTGGCCTGGCCTCGGAACTATTCCCACCTGCAAAATGTGACCGGCCAATCTGGTTGTCTCTGCCAGCAGTATGGCCTCGGAGCCATTCCAAGCCAGGCTGAATGACGTCAGGTTTTGCTTGTGACATCCGAGTTGCTTCTGTCAGTGTATATGGAACAGCTGGGGCTGGTGGACGGGGTTCTACATGTGTTTGGGGCCATGAAGAGGGTGGTCTTAGGGTCAAGCCGGGCTGAATGCTGCCGGCTTCTCTTTGCGAAATCGGAATTGCTGCTATCACTGTATCGACAGAAATGTTATAAACGATAAAGTCGAACAAAAAATGTTGGTCGTTTTCCGTTATTATGTCCGGATGCCATGAAGGTCATTCCATATGCAATTGTCGAACCAAGATGTGCTTATTGTCCGAAAACTAAACTTTAATATGTATTAATCTCAGAGTTCAGACTGTTAAAACAGTTTGTTAAGGCATCTCTCAGCATTAACACAGCGGAAACTTCAAATCTATTGGTTTTAGCTCGAGTTAAATGATGTCAGTCTTCAATACTCTTGTACAGTCGAAGAAGATTATTGATTTCTTTACCAGGAAAAGGGACATTGTTGCGAGGAAATTGGCCGCGGTCTGGCCTGGCCTCGGAGCCATTCCAACCTGCAAAATGCGATGGGCCAATCTGGTTGTCTCTGCCAGCAGTATGGCCTCGGAGCCATTCCAAGCCAGGCTGAATGACGTCAGGTTTTGCTTGTGACATCCGAGTTGCTTCTGTCAGTGTTTGTGGCAATAAGGAGGGTGGTGTTAGGGTCAAGCCGGGCTGAATGCCGCCGTCTTCTCTTTGCAAAATCGGAATTGCTGCTATCACTGTATCTGGATTTGCTGGGAGTGGTGGAGAAGCCAATGCGTGTTCTCCGCGCTGCTTCCTTTTGTGTTCCTCGTTACCATTTGGGATGAAGCTTCCCAGCACAAGCTGTCAAAATTGGATAATTGCACATAATTCACTATTATATTTAAAAAAAAACAAATCAATGTTAATTGGGGAATTACATGGGAGGATACAAAAAAAAAAAAAAAAAAAAAAAAAAAAAACAATGTTAATTGGGGAATTACATGGGAGGAAAAAAAAAAAAAAAAACGATACCTAGTTTTTACTACGCAGCTCTGGCGGTTGGTTTTAAAAAAAAAAAAAACAATGTTAATTGGGGAATTACATGGGAGGAAAAAAAAAAAAAAAAACGATACCTAGTTTTTACTACGCAGCTCTGGCGGTTGGTTTTAAAAAAAAAAAAAACAATGTTAATTGGGGAATTACATGGGAGGAAAAAAAAAAAAAAAAACGATACCTAGTTTTTACTACGCAGCTCTGGCGGTTGGTTTTAAAAAAAAAAAAAACAATGTTAATTGGGGAATTACATGGGAGGAAAAAAAAAAAAAAAAACGATACCTAGTTTTTACTACGCAGCTCTGGCGGTTGGTTTTAAAAAAAAAAAAAACAATGTTAATTGGGGAATTACATGGGAGGAAAAAAAAAAAAAAAAACGATACCTAGTTTTTACTACGCAGCTCTGGCGGTTGGTTTTAAAAAAAAAAAAAACAATGTTAATTGGGGAATTACATGGGAGGAAAAAAAAAAAAAAAAACGATACCATGTTTTTACTACGCAGCTCTGACGGTTGGATTTAAAAAAAAAAAAAAAATTCATATGCAAATCTAATGGTCTAAAACTGCGTAGTCCCAGTCGGGTATTTTTTTGTACCCCATCAAAAACTACTTTTTCTACGAGCATCTAAACGAGCAAAGCAGTATCTTTAATGAGGTGGATGCTAGGACTTTTCAGACATTTTTACAAGATAAATAGATGATATGTTTGGTGGATCAGCACTGTGAATATGAGCAAAGAATGACAAATTCTATTATATTGCAGTTTGGGAAGAATGCTTCTGAAGCAACGTATGGTCAAAATATAACTCTGTTATATCAGACATAAGAAGAAAAAGGGTTACCTGGATGGAATCAGCAGCTGTTAGGGAATCAGTAATGCCAGCAATTACATGCCCATCAGGCCCGGCTAATGAGATACTCAAGGCACTCGGCGTTACATCATCAATGACACTGAGTGGCCAAGATAAAGTCAATATCTCAAATTGGCCCTATGAGAAGAAATTTATAGTTTTATATCAAAGAGTGTTCATAAAATCTCCATAAGATTAAGGGAAAAGGAAAAAAAAAAAAAAAAAAGCAGCAACAGCCAAGAACCAAAATCAAAATCAGCATAATGAACGCCAACAGGTAACTACTCAATGATTTCACTTGAGTGTTATTTGTCGGTATCAAGAGGCGTGTCCAAAGAAACTTGAAATAACAAGCATTTTTCACAATAGAGATACATGTCTTTAAAATCTTAGCAACTTTGGGGAAACAAGGAATCAAGAGAAAAATTAGCCCATAAATAATAGCCTAATTGGGCAAGCATGTTTTGGTTTGAGCCCAGATATCCAGCAATGTGACCTTTCAAAATAATACCAAATTTGGTCGTAATCCCAACAACCAGTATCTGCATCTTGACATAGAGCCTTAAGCAGGGCTAACGAGACGTCATTTGCTTGAAAAAGTACAAACCAAATATGACCTTAAACACAAAAGAGTAACCCCATTTGTTCCACTTCCAAGAAACTCAAGACAAAAAAAGAGAAGAGCAAGAAAACTAATAATTTGACAATTAAGTTAGAAGAACATAAGAATTCTGATAATCATGCCTCATATGTCAGAATGCCGCCAGAAGAGCCCGGTTGGCGAATGGTGACTTTGGAAACAGCCCCATTGGCAGAGATAACAAAAGCTCCTCCAGGAACCGTTTGAGCAAAGGAAAGAATTTTGCCTGCAACATCCTGCACGGTTCAAAGTTCGAATCTTTGTCACGCAAAGATCATTTTTTGGTTTAATTGTAGGTGTAAAGTGTTTATGTACATTACCTCCCCAGTTTTAACGGTAAGCACAAGAGGCTTGAAGATCCCAGCGGCCGAGGATTTAGACTCTTTACCTTCACGGATAAGAGCTCAAATATGTTAGATAAACTAAAGTGTTTTTTTTTTTTTTTTTTTTTTTTCTTAATCTGTAATTTGAAGCTCTTGAAGAGAATGATTGTTCGACAATATATATATATATATATATATATGATTTACAATTTTGGTAACTCATGCATATAGGTACCGAATGAATTTTTCCTTTAACGAAGAAAGAACAATAAATACATACTAATTTTCCCAATAAGTGGAGTTTTCTATAAGCAATAAGCATCAGTCTATTTAGTTGGTGAAACAGTGGATTACAAGAAAAAACCAAAATAGAAAAATAAAAAAATGTGATCTTTTTAATTCTGGCTTAATTAGAAAGATGAAATAAGAAAGTAATCTTTTTGTATTACCACCATCATGGAGCCCAAAATTTTCCCCCCTCATTTCTCGCATTTTCTTGGCAAACAAGCATTCCCCCCACCACTCATTTCTTCTCCTAAGAAAAAATAAAAAAGATAAAGAAAAAGAAAAGAAAAATTCTTGCATATTGTTCTTACCTATCGATTCGAGACGCTGCCGGTCACCGGCAGGAGGCCGACCTCTGCCTCTTTTCGACGAAGAAGAAGAAGAAGAGAACGGCGTCGTTCCGAGTTGCTCTTCTGGGGGCTGACCTCCGGCGGATGACAAAATCAGGTTCCCTTCGGCGTCGTATTCCCTCGGCCTCTTCTCCGGCATCTTCCCCTTCATCTTCGCTAAAGAATCGACATTCCCGGGCGTCGCCGCCTCCGTTGTTCCCGCGTTACCGAGAGACAAGGCGACGCTCACGGCCTGAGCCGCCGTCGCACGGCTGACGGCCGGAGGCGAGTTGCTCTCCGTCTCCGACTCGGAGACGGTGCTTTGTTTTCCCTCCATGGAAGACGATGATGAAGAAGACGTTGTCGTTTTGGTTGTTGTCGTTGTTGTTATTGAGAGTAGAGAAGTTTGAAAGAAAAATAGTGAGTTCTGCAAATGGCGCCAGAAGAGAGCTAGCTACAGACAGTAGTCTTTTCTTGCAAGTAATTAAGTTCTAACCTTTATTTCTATCCCCAAATTACCACTCTTTTCCGAGAAATAAAAAAAAAATTATTCATTTACTTTTAAGGCTATAGGTCCAGCTGTACAAAGTTAGTTAGGATAGATTTGTCCGTTATTGGATTAGCTAACAGAATTAGTTACAAATCTCGTAATTAGTTAGTTTTGTACAGATTATTGAGTAAGCTTCAGAAAACATTTCGTGAATAATAACGCCATCATTGGTAGGATTTCATGAAAGGAAAAAAAATGGTTTTTTATATTCTTTACGAAGAAATGGATGTTTCTACACTAATTTCTAATATTTGTAGTTTTGGTACAGAGCTATAGATATTAATAAACTGATCCATTTTCTTTAAACCATTTCACTATAGAAAGTTGACTACGTCATATTTTCTTTGTGTTTTTTTTTTTTTTTAAAAAAGGAAATCAAATTCTTTGTTATTAATTTTTTGAGGTATTTACCTAAATATATGGGACAAAGGTCTAGATTTGTACAGACAAAGTACAAACTGTCAAAATGGGAACAAAATTAAAACTGAAAGGTCCATTTGTTGTCCTTAATTCTTTCTATTCTCTCTTTTATTATTATTATCATCAATACTTTTCACATTTTTTGTATCAAGAGAGGAAGCAAAAGCCAAATCTTGCACCCCCTGAATTTTAATATGAGTAACAATTGAGCTTTAATAGCTAAAAAACGTCTTCAAATTGACGGTTTAAGTCACAAAATTTGCACATAAAAAGCGAAGATCGTCAAAAATGACAAACCATATTACATATAAATCTTATGTCCATAACTCTCAATTTAATAACGTCATTAGCTATTAGACTTCATTTGTTACCAACTTTAACGTTGATGGTGTATTTTGTTAAAATTAAAAGTTTAAAGCTCAATATGCAAAAAATGTATAGTTTAAAGTGTGACGGTGCAATTTACTTCGACAAAATATTGCCAAATGATAACCCGACAGTAGAAAAAAAAAAAAAGCAAATAAAATTGGAGAAACGACAACAACAATATATCGAAAGGTGGAATTGATACTCGATAGCACTCACAATATAAAATAAAAAACGAAACCAATTATAAGCTACATTAAATAGAGAAATTAACGACAGCGTCAATATACTAGCTAGGAAAGCTAAAAAACGATAGCAAAGTGAATAAAAGATAAATAATAAAACTTCAAGTAAAGGACATCGGAACATGAAGGAAAAAAAAAACCATAAAGTATTGCTAAATGCTAAAAAGAACAACACAATAATAAACGACATGCATAGAAAATGACGATAAAAGGAAAAATTGAAACAAAAATTTAATGAAAAGCAACAGAAATGTTATAAACGACAGGGTCAAACTAAATCATAAAAATATTGGTAGTTTTCCGTTATTTTTACCAGAAGCTAACAGAAGGCATAGAGATCAATCCAAATACTATATATTGTCAACCAAAAAAGATGTACATATTGTCCGAAAAGCCAAAAAAATTCAATTTGTCGTAATCTCAGTGTCCAGACCGTTAAAACAGTTTGTTAAGGAATCTTTCTGCATTACAACGGCAGAAAGTCCAAAATCTATTGTTTTTAGCTCGAGTTAAATCACGTTAGCCTCCAAATACTCTTTGAACAGAAGAAGAGAGTTCATTTATTCGCCAGAAAAAGAAACATTGATGTCAGGAGCTTGGCCCTGGTCCGGTTTGGCCTCGGAGCCATTCCTGTTCTCTGTGGTGCTTCCTTTTGTGTGCCCTATGACCATTCAGGTTCTCTTTGTCAGTAGTCGTGATCTTTTCGTGTTCTACGTGATCATGCAGGTTCTCTTGTGCCTTGTAACTATTTGGCTTGAAGCTTCGCACCCAGACCTGTCAAAAATAGAACGGCAGTGATTCCGAATGTCATTGAATGATTTATCTTTTTTGCGTCCATTGGCCCCGTTGATTTCACCGATTCGAGTTTAGAATCCGAGTTTTGTTACAGTAAAAAGTTCTCAGAAGCAGTCATATCTAGTTTTTTTACTACAGTAAAAAAATTTCACATAATGTCACATTTTAACTCGAATCAGTAAATTAAACGGGCCCAATGTTGTTAACTGGAGGAGGATTATACCGAAGAATACCAAAAAAAAAAAAGAAAAAAAAAAAAAACGCAACTCTCTGGTCTAGAACTGCAGAGTACCAGTATAAATTCTTTTTTTTTCTTTTTTTGGTACTCTAACAAAAAAATACTAGGTCGGTGGATTTTGTGTTCATTTAGGATGCACTGCATGGACTTTTCAGACATTTTCAGAAGATTAACAGGAGACATCTTTAGTGGATTCAACACTGAATATGCACAAAGAATGACACATTCTATTGTAGTCAATAAATCTATTGTTTTGGAAAAATGCTTCTGAAATAACTTTTAGTCAAAATATAACTCTATTATATACATACATATATATATATATATATATATATCATACATGAGAAGAAAAGGCCTTACCTGGATGGGACCATCAGCTATTAGTACACCAGCAGTTCCACTAATTGTGTAACCATCAACCCTGATTAACGAGGCGCTCAAACCCGCATAAAGACACTATCTCAAACCCGCGCTGTGAGAAGAAATTTATGGTTTTAGCTCTTATATCAAACAATATTCATTAAATTTTTATATTTAGAAAAAAACAGTAATAGGCAAGAACCAAAATCATAATCAGCGTCAATGGGCATAATGTTTTTGTTTGATCCCATTGAATACCGTATTTGTAATTGTTGCAACGTAGATCCTGAAAAATACTAAAACAAAATACATATAGATAGTACATATATAGGATCTTTCTACAATAGGTACCATGTGTGTTTTTAAACATGTCAAATTTGATCAAAATCATATAAAAGGAAAAAACGTGTAACAGCGACAGTATCTTATGTAGATCAGACGATTTAAAACAGAGCTCATGGTAAGTAGTTTGGATCAAGCTGTTCCTTCTAAATGGGAAGGACGGAGAGATCGGACTAATATCTACTTCCGATCTTATGTCGAAACGTACAAGGAGAAAATAAGAAGCGACATGCTTTATTGGAATAACTAGCAACATAAATGTTATAAACAACAATGTCAAATCAAATTCATAAGATGTTGATCACCGTAGAGGGTAAAATCTAGAATTAGAGAAATCAAGGGTCAATAGTCGAGTTAGGAGTCATTGATTAGTGAAATTGATCCGTTGCGAGAATGAGAGCGTTAGTAAATATGAAAGTAAAGCGAAAACTGTAAAAAACTACAAGAATTTATAATGGTTCCCCTGATAATGCATGGTACGTCCACTGTAGGGCTCTGGTGATTTCACTATGACTGTTGAAAAACGTTACAAGAGTCATTCTGAGAAGAACAAAATGAAAAAGAGAGAAGTGTGCTAGAAAGTACAGCAAATAATAAAGAAATATGTTGTAAGTGAGAGCGGAAGCTTTTGTGTGCTGTGGAAGCATGCCGAACTGTGTCCAAATGCCTTGTATTTGTTGAAAAAGTACGGTATCGAGTGCACAACGGAATTTTAAAAAATTTAAATCAATGCCAAAGCCAACTAAGAACATGTTCATGTTGCTATATAGCATAAATATTAAAGATCTAAATCATACCTTTAGAGATTTAGGAAACAACACGTTTAATAGATCAAAATGTTCCAAACAACAACCGGAAGAGCCTCAACCAACTGGTCTTCTTTGCTATTCTTGTTTCCACGATCGGAGTACGGGTGGGCACACGTCGTTCAATCTCTTCTTGGTATTCTTGAACTCCTTCCAACCACAAGAGAGCCAAAGGAAAAATCATTTTTGAGAATTAAACAATTTTTCGTCTCAGGAATCTTTTGCCAAATAGCCTCCAAAAAGTCTCTCAAGTGATCTAATGAATAATGTGACTTAATGGGCTATTTATAGTGTTTAGGAAGTCATAATTCCGTAACAATTAGGTTTCTCAAAGTTTTTCTCGCTAACAGAGTCAGTTTCGCCATGTCAGCATGCGCTACACGTTACAACTGGTCGACTGGTGACAGAGACGTTATAACTCACCGGTCGACCTGTCCTTCATGAACCGGTCGACCTGTCTGAACTAGCGAAACTTATTTTCCTTGTTTGCCAACACGAGAAACTTGCACAGAGCCTCAATTTTGATTCAAGCAACCCAATAAAGAAGTTACCTGATCAAAACAGTCATATAATAGTCTTCTCATATTAATTAACTCTTAAAACAATAATTCAATGAATTTATCTAGAATTAATTTATCAATTAATTCACCCGATAAATCAGTCATGAATTAATTAACCAATCTCATATTAACTTTGAACCTTTTTTATGGAAATTACACAAGTTATCAGTATATAGTAAATACACCGTATCGTAACAGGAAATCATGTGAGCTAGCAAAGGGACCCGATAGACATATATAAATCAAGCTCCTATAATCACAATGCTACTTGTAAACCATCAAGTCTGTCTCATGATTATAAAACTCTAGCGCTACTCCACTAAAAGCCTAGAGCTGCACTCTCGATTTATATAGCGTATTTATAAACTCTGAATAGCTCTCATCCATAACTCAATATATTAGTATATCATCCCCATAGGATATCCATAATCGACTTGAGGTCAAGTTCCGTTTTACCTTCCCGATTACATTTATCTTATGTTCTATTACCATACCATCGAAAAACCACCATTCGTACCATTACAAATAGTAAACCATTAGATAACATAGAGTAGTCTAATGGCCGATCGCTCGTATTTTCTAATCCCCAGATAATGCATAAGAGGATTTCATTGACTCTTTGTAAGAGCTATGGATTCCACTATCTATGAATAACGAATCTACGCATACATGAGTCATAGCCCCAATGTACCAGTAAGCGTACCTTTACATAATGTCATGATGTCTCCCTTTGGTGCATCAAAAGATACAAGTCAAGCATACGGGTTCATTATCCATCTCAGGATTAAGATGATAACATATAATTTGCCAAAAGTAAATTGTTTTATTTTAACGAAATTATTAATTAAAACAATTAAATTTTGGTCCGACCCAATGTGGATTTCACCATTAGAAACTATATCAATGTCCCTCCCCATGGAGTCCCACCTCCGACGATCAAGACAAGCCATCTCCGTTAGGAAGTAGACAAGATAACAATCTTAACATGAATAAAGCGCCCAACTTTATTCCCTCGATTGTGGATCATATGATTTAGACTATCATCTTTAGATTCTTGTCTTCTGCATGTTCTTCTCATTACATGTATGACCTAAAGATTTAGAATGACAGTCTTAGACTTTCAGTTTACTTATTCTATATTCAACTAATATGAACATGACGAAGACAATACATAGATATATGAAATAAATAAATCTTCATTAATAGTGAAAATGTCTCAAAGAACATTGTTACATTTACTCCTAGGGGCATAAACGATAACAATATTTATAGTTGATGATGCTCCACGAGTTGTTTTCTGATTCTCTGCATGATATGACCTTTAATTCGTCAGATTCCCTTTCTTTTTGGATGCTGCGTGACTTTCAGCAACTGATTTTGTCTATAATCGACCGGTTAACCATGATTTTTTGTCCATTTTGAGTTGATCCAGCCTCTTTATTTCCTCATTGATGGAGATATAGTTTCCTTATGTGGAAGATGATCAATTTCATCCAATGAGAGGGTTGCTTGCAGCCTAAGTTAACCGTTGACCTTTTTCTCATAAATTCTTCTAGCTGGAGCAGTTGATATTTTTCCTTTTATGGCTGATTTTGTTGCCAAATCCTGTATAAGGAATGTCTTGAGGATATTCTTTCGTGACTTGATGCCCAAGGCTATCCGTCAACTCGTGGGATCGACCGGTTATTGACCAGTCAACCAATCGCTTTAACCTTCTCAGGGAGTCACGATGACTCGTTTAGTGACCTTTTAGAGCCCGAATTGCCACGTGTACCGTGAAAGATGAGGTACGAAATCTGACCTCAACAATTGCTTTAAGTTATTTTGTCTGGATCCTAAGGAAGGGCATAGAGACTCATCCATATGCTATAATCCAACCAAAAAAGATCTGTATATTGTCTAGACTATTAGTTTTAACTCGAGTTAAATCACGTCAGCCTCCAAATACTCTTGAACAGTCAAAGCTAGAAGACTATTCATTTATTTTATCAGGAAAAGAAACAATGGTAGAAAGTCTAAATCTATTGGTTTTTTCTCTTCTTCTTCTTCTTCTTCTTTTTTTGTTTTTTGTTTTTTTTTGTTTTTTTTTTGTTTTTTTATGAATTGTAAATCGACACATGTCCAACAAACACAATATACTTGTCTCATAAACAAAAGAAGGAATTGAGAGAGAGAGAAAGTCCTTGGGCCAAGTTGAAAAGGAGGAAAACTCCCAACTGTAATTGAAATTGAATATTGGAAAAATTAATCTAATCTAATTTACAAATAGAAAAACTTACTAGAACATAATATTATCATATATATCACCTTACACATGAGAGTGGTGGGTTTAGAGGTTATTTGTCTATGGAGTAATTCACGGAACGATGGTAGATGGATTAAAAGAAGCTCCCAAGAAAAAGATGTCCTGACTACCTAAAATAAACGTGTTCATTAAAATCTTACATATGTGCTTGCTTTTATTATAAACATTACGGATGTTATAAATAATTAAGTTAAATAATTGCTTAAAATAATTATAAATAATTGCTTAAAATACACGCATTCGTTAAAATCTGATTTCACGTGGCACTCCAACTTACAAAGACCTGTATACCTGCGACACTACTATTATCACGTGAATCGTGTGAATTTCTTTCCTTGTCCCTAAACAAGCACGAAATTTCAAATAAGGGTTGCAGTTACATCTCTATATATAGCCGAGTAAACACATAAGTTTCTCCACATCCAAATATACCATTTACGTAAACTAGTTTACAAATATACCATTTACATCCACATAAGTTTTTCATGCTGATGGCTTCGTCTTCCTTTCTTTCCCTCTCCTTCCTTGTCCTCCTCTTCTCTATCTCCTCTGCCAACACCCGCAAGTGGTCCTTGTCAAATGGTCTCGATCAGAAACCGATCAGCATAATCGAGGCTGCCATTGGAGTTTCTGAAGACCTCCTTAATCTCAATGGGATGGTGAGGCCCCACACACACACATATAAATATATATATATATATATATATTGCTTTTGAAAAGGCACATTTTTTTTAAACAAATCGATAGGCATTGTATTATAACTATTCAACAACTATATATTTGTCGATGATTCTTTTATATGTGGTATTTTGATGTGTTAGAATACACACGTATAAAACTATTTTGTAACCTCAGTATCGGTCTAAGGCATATGCTAGATTCTTTACTAACTGTTTAAAATTATCCAAAACAAAGGTGTTACTAGAGAATATATCATATCTCTTATAGTAAAATTCGGATTACTTAAATTTTTTATAATAATATTTTTAACATATCAAATTAAGAAAAATATGGTCGAGAATTGACAAAAAGAAAATATTGTTGTTAAAAAGTCAGTGTACGTAGAATACCTATTAGTAGGTAAAACAAACTATGCTATGATCAAGAAAGGGGAAAAAAAAAAACGAATTCGTATTTAGTGTTTCTCTTTTATTTTTATCATTTTTTATTTGTCATTACTTATCAGTCACTGAAAAGAGAAAAACAAGTCAAGAAACCAAGATGTAAGATTAGAAAAATTTTATTATTTCTCATTTACCGCCATTATCTAGATTTTCTAATGAAGAACGTTTTTGGTTTGTTGTGTGTAGATTTACTTGTTAAATATAAATACACATATATCCATGTATCGTCGAAAGTTTAAAATTAATTATTGCCATTTGGAAAACATTTTATAGGAAGCTAAAAACAATCAACAAAGTGGGAAAAGTCAGACGATAGTTGTAGGAACATGGGGAGTCAAAGTGACTAGCTCTAATGGTGTGGCTTTTGATGACGGAGCATACACCGGAATAAGAGAAATCAATTTTGAATATAATAATGAAACGGCTATCGGGAGTATTCAAGTGACCTACGATGTGAATGATACGCCATTTGAAGCAAAGAAACATGCCAGCTTTATTAAAGGCTTCACACAAGTGAAGGTTAGTTTTTCATTCATTTCTTCATCTTATAAAATTTCTTCAAAATATGAGATTATATGTACGAGATAAGGATCCATTAATATATATATATATATATATTTATTAGTAATGAGCTGTTATCATTTAATATGAGCTTATATTTACGAGATAAGGATCCATTAATATATGTGTGTATATATATATTTTAGTAATGATCTATTATATTTTTCAAACTAAAGCCTCGATTGCAAAATATATAGTACCTTAACACATTAAAAATAATTTATCGAATATTATAACACATATATATATATATATATTGTAACTTAAAATCATTTACTTATAAATACTCTCCATGTACATATATATAATACTAATTTAATTTATTTATTTATATTTTGATCCAGATTTCCTTAGACTTTCCAAGTGAGTATATAGTTGAAGTGAGCGGATACACCGGTGAAGTGAGCGGGTTTATAGTAATACGCTCTTTAACATTCAAGACCAACAAAGAAACCTATGGACCATATGGAGTTACGAAAGGCACACCTTTTAATTTCCCAATCCAAAATGGCTTAATTGTTGGATTTAAAGGAAGTGTCGGTTCTTATTTGGATTACATTGGGTTTCACTTATCACTTTAAGATTCGTTATAAAATAATGATGCTACTAAGATGGATCGTTGCTGTCCTATAAATAAGTTCAAATCGCCAAGTATGTAATGGTAGTATTTTATGTTGGTTTTGCTAGCAATCTTATTACCATATATGTACAAGGAACGATTTGATGTTTCAAATAAAGGTCCATATATTGAGTAATTGGTGATGTGTTATATTACCTCTTGAAGTTTGATTTTGGCTTTCAAGAAAAGCACGAATTTGATGTCATTCTTATAGCAAATAATTAAAATAGCTAGTAGTTCAAACAATAAATTTAATGACTAGAAATTTAAAAGATCCCAATGACGTGGTGTATGGAATTAATATTTAAAACAGCAAATGGCACTTGTCCTATTAAATTGATATATCTCTGAGTTGCATGGACATTATTTATTTGACATCCCCTTAAACAATGATAAAACATCGGAGTGTTGGTTTTTAGGTTATTTTGTGGTTCGAAAAACATTGTAAATTTAACGGGGCTAATTTGTCATCATACAAAGTTTTCTTTCAGTTTATTCAAAATTTATGCTTTGAATTTTGTTCAATATGAAAATTATATCATTGGATCTAGAACATGTGCAAAATTCACGCCAATTAATACCAATTAGTAGTTAAAATTTTCAAATTTTCATATTTTAAAAACTAATTATATAAGTTTAGTATTTCTCAAAATAGATGGCATTTTATAAGAAACAATAAATAGAAAATATGGTTACGAAAATAACCATTCAAATGACATTTGTAAGACAACGGTGCTACTGCTGGCCTTTCTTATTACATCATCGTATGTGACAATATATTTCACTCACAAATAAACTACTAATCTATACTCGTTTGGGACTCGTGTTCCACATTTTTAAATCACATATTAATAAGTACATAGTCACATTAAATCACATGTGATGTGTCATATGCATAGAGTAAGACATGTATCAATAGAAGCAGATGAGGAAAGAAAAAATGTATATTAAAGCACATCGAAAATAGATGATAAGCTCATATGGATTGTGAGATTTCGCATCAACCCTTTGATGTACAATTTTGAAAAAAAAAATTATTATGAAAAATGTGTTTCTTCAAAATAAATAAATAAATAAATAACATCTATTCTAAAAAATATATAAAGATTAAAAAAAATTAAAAAAAAAACATTATGTAAAAACTCAAAAAATTTATGGGAGAGGCATGTTGTGGAAAAAAAAATACAGGTTAGTTTAGTTTCTAGATAACTTCTGGAATTTACTCTTGAATTAAACAAAAATGACTCTTGCAAAAAAGAAAAAGTAAGAATGCAAGAAAAACAAATTTGTTGGAAAATACATCATGTAATAAAACATCAGAATATGTGAATTGTGATGGGAATTATTATACAGAAGCTGCAAATAAGTATGTTTCATCACAAATATTGTCAGGGAAGTTACACTGATCCAACTCTCTATGAATTTACAGCTTCATATGGGGTCTGAGTTTCATGACCCAAAGACAATGTAATACGTTTCAAAATACTATCTTCAATCATGAATTTGGTTAGATTAGAACTAGCAAAGTATGTCCAAATGCTTCTTTTTCTTTCTTTTTTTAGTGATATAAACGTAACTCTTGAAAATAAGTTCATATAAATATGTTATATATATATATATATATATATGAAGATGCATATGTGGACATAATGTAAAAAGTATACATGTATATATATATATATATACATATATAACAGTTTGTTTCGAAAAAAAAAGAAAGAGCAAGGGATTGAAATATTTCTAGCTGCATTTCTTTTGGAATACGTTATGACAGTTGATGAAAAAATAGATATGACGACAAGTCACCTAATTGGATAAAAGACAGCAAGCTTTTCCATACACGTACGTCGTAATATATTTTTTTTTTTTTTTTTGGTGCCAAACAAAAGACACAAGAATGTATATTCTACATTATAAGCAAAATTTACAATGGAAACATGTTGTTTATTCGACTGAACACAAGTACAAACATAACCTTTAACGACGGTTTAAAAATGTCGTTAGAACCATTCTCAAAACGTCATTTTATGTCAACATGACTTTGACTACGGTGTGAAAACGTCGTTAAAACTATCCCTAAACGTCCTCTTATGTCATGTGACTTTTGACGACGGTTTTTTAAAAACTGTCGTCAAAAGTTATTTAAAAAAAATGAAAAAAAAAATATAATGAAGGCATCAAACATATATCCAAGATAACTAGATATCAAATTGATATAAAAACTACAAGATAAAATTGAAATAATAATATTTAAACATGTATTCAACAGTTTCTCTAAAATTTTCAAGCCTTATATTCTCCAATTTAATAAAATAGTTGAGCTTACTAGGAATAGTAGTGCTTCCTCAACTTCCATTAGTCTTTGTTTCTCTATAACCTGCAAAGAAAGATGGAACTTGGTATAATTAGGTAGTCAATTTTTTTTCAAGAACAACATAATAAATTTTTATATTTATTCAAGTATGTAATTATTTAGATATCCTGAATATTAAGTTTTGAATTTTCATCAACAAGGTCATGAAAACAACCTAATATATATTAATAATAATTTTAAAGAAGAAAATTGATGCATACCATTCAGAAAGGACCCGTCGTGAAATGGATAAAGACCATATTGCGAGGATAAAATTTAGGCTGAACACAAATAGAAAGAAGTAGAACAACCAGAGGTTGAGACCTTCCGATTGCTAGAATGCACACTCAAAATGACAATTGAAATTGCAAAAATGATGCTTAAAGAAAATCTCACCATTCCAGCAAACATACAAGTAAGGCTCCAGATATCTAATGAGTAATCATAATCTTGTAAATGAACAAGAAGTTCAGGGCCTTTGAAATATCTGGAAAAGAAATGATGTTTGAACCAAACTTTAATTCATGTTCAGTTTCCTTGAAACTTTAATCCATTGAAACAAAGTTTTTGTCATTGGATTAATTTTTTAACAATCTGATTTGGAGTATGAACAGTTCTGTATTTCTCTTTGTGGTCGCGCACTTTAAGTTTTTAACGCATACCTTTAGCTAGTTATAGTAGTGTTACTAATTTAAGTGTGTTTACTTTGTTGTCTTCTCTGATCAAATGATGGAGTGATGTTAATGTATAACATAAATATCACTCTTGTGTGTTCAACAGTTAAATAGATTAACCAGTGTTGACTCACGTATACTTTGGGCCTTAAGGAAACATCTTAAACGGGGATTTTTTAAAAATTTATATATGAGAAAATTACAGAATTTACTTTTAAAAGTATATGAGTTTAGATTTTTACCCCTTATTCTTAATTAATATTCTTTTATTAGTATAGTTATTTGATTATAAAGGTTATTAATCAAGAGTTAGGAGTAGAAATCTTTACTCATGCACTTTTAAAGGGTATTTGTCTCTTTTTTCAGCTTAACGTGTTGAAATTTATTTTTCTTGCTTTTTGAAATGCAAATGCACTAATTGAATATCTACGTTTGAGTTCATCTAATAATTTAAAATCAACAGACAATATGACTAATCTATTTAAACTCTAATATTTTGTTGTTCTTCCACATCAACCATCACATGATCAAATTTTTAGTAACATAATTTTCTTTGGGTTTTTCTACTACAATTTCACTATTTATTGATTCATTTAGATTAGTCTATTCTTGAGTTATTCACATATCTGATTACTTGGGAGAAATTTTTCAAGAGCTCTTTTTTATGAATGAATCAAACTATTTATTATTTATTAGGTTTGAAAACCAAATAATTACTAAATACAACACAAAAAGTAACAAGGATATATATAAAATAACTATTATGAAACTCAAACAATAATGATTGATAAATTGGCAAGAAAGAATTAAGAAGTAAATATAAACTTGAGAACTCGAAAAACTCTCAAAATAATGTTGATGAGTGGAAAAACAGGAAGAGGTATAGAGCTCGCAATAGATTATAGATAATTTTGCAGTGTCTAACTGTAAAATATATAATGTTCGTTATCAGTAGTAGTGTTTTTTTTTTTTTTTTTTTTTTTTTTTTTTTTTTTTTTTTTTCAAGTTTATTGTACTTATAAGAAAAGCTTGTAAAGAAAGCTTTTCAACAGAATCTTGAAAGAGAAAACTAAACGAAGATTGAGAAAATGAAACTGATTCTCATTACCATTGAAAACTGTTACAACCACCTATTTATATATAACTTAGTACTAGTAGACTAAGCTCAACTAATAAGAGAAGTACACATTTATCTAACTACTTTACTTCTTAACAGCCCCCCTCAAACTTAAAGTAGCTAATTTTTCTACTTTAAGTTTGCTACGGATAAGGCTGAAGACTGAACTAGAAATTGCCTTGGTAAAGACATCTGCCAGCTGGTCAATGGCTGGCACATGTCTAACTTCTATCTGTTTCCTCATAACCTTTTCGCAAACAAAATACAAGTCAAGTTCTATATGCTTAGTTCGAGCGTGTAAGACTGGATTTACTGCTAGATGAACCGTGCTGAGGTTGTCACAACAGACCACTGGTGTTTTTGCTGGCGTTTTCTGAAGACTGAGTTCAGACAAAAGGGACTGCAACCAGGTCATTTCCGCTACCACACTTGCTAGGCTTCTGTATTCAGCCTCTGTGGATGACCTTGACACTGTGTGCTGCTTCTTGGACTGCTAGGACACTAAATTGGAGCCAAGAAATACGCAATACCCTGAGGTTGACCCCTTATCATTAGCATCTGATGCCCAATCAGCATCACAAAAACCAACCAGAGTCAGATTTTCTACAGGGCACTCTCTCAAATGAAGGCCATAATCAACTGTACCTGCTAAATACCTTAGAATTCGTTTCACTGCTTTCCAATGAGCTTCTAATGGAGTCTGCATAAATTGACAGACTTTATTGACACTGTAGGAGATTTTTGGTCTTGTAACTGTTACATATTGTAAAGCTCCAACCACACTCCTATATAACTGCACATCACTCACTTGATCACTGCCGAAGGAAGTTAATTTCAGTCCAGTTGTTATAGGTGCTAAAGCACTTTTGGCAAATTGCATCTTTGTTTTGCATAGCAAATCTTCCACGTACTTCTTTTGGGACAAATGTAAACCTTGAGAGGTTTTCGTGACCTGTATCCCAAGAAAATAGTCAACCTCTCCTAGATCTTTAAGAGCAAATGCTGAATTGAGTTTGACTAAGAGATCCTGAATGGCTGAGTTGTTGTCCCCTGTAACAAGTATATCATCAACATAAACAATAACATACAAAGACCATTGTGATGTCACTTGAATAAAGAGTGACTGATCTGATTTGGCTGAGTGAAAACCTAGCTGAAGAAGTTCATGATGTAGCTTATCAAACCAGGCTCGTGGAGCTTGTTTTAAGCCATATAAAGACTTGTGTAATCTGCACACCAAATGATGATTTTGATGATCAACAAAGCCAGTAGGCTGCTCCATGTACACTTCTTCTTGTAAATCACCATTCAAGAACGCATTGTTAACATCCAGCTGTCTCACACACCAGTTATTGCTTAACGCTAGTGTAAGGATCACACGAATGGTTGTAGGCTTGACTACTGGACTAAATGTCTCAGTAAAGTCAAAGCCTGCAACTTGATGGAACCTCTTTGCAATGAGCCGTGCCTTGTACTTATTGATGCTCCCATCTGGATTTTCTTTAACTCGGAACACCCACTTGCAGCCAATTTTTTTTCTGCCAGGAGGTAAAGACACCAGACTCCAAGTGTTATTTCGCTGAAGAGTAAGAAACTCGTCTGTCATTGCTTGTATCCAGTGAGAAGTTGCAAGAGCCTCTTCAACAGAGTTTGGTTCTCGTGTTGCCATGTACACCTGTGGCTTAAAAATTCCATGCTTAGAACGTGTGACCATGGAATGAGAAGGCCTAGTTTCTTTGGTTCCTTGATCCTGCACACACAAAGCTAGATCCTGTCCAACATTAGTAGTCACAGGGGCTTCCTCAGGTGAATCATGGTTGACTAGTTGACCAGTGGAAACTAGTTCAACTACCGGCTCTGGTGTATTGGATTGATATGGGGAAGATGACTAAAGAGTTGTGAAAACATTAGCATGCGACTGTGAATGAGACACTAGGGGTACAATATTAAATGGAATTGTTAAGGGTGAAACACTGGGCTGATCAGAAGATACTGAGGCAGTTTGTGGAAGTTTTGCAAAAGGAAAAGAAGATTCATCAAAAATGATGTCCCTGGAAACATATATTCTCCCAGATGGATCTAAACACTTGTAACCTTTATGCTTGATGCTATAGCCAATAAAAGTACATGGTATAGACTTGAATTGCAACATGTTTCTGTTATAAGGCCGAATATTAGGATAACATGCACAGCCAAAGACTTTGAGTTGTGAATAGACTGGTTTGGTTTGAAAAATAACCTCTAGAGGTGTTTTGTTTTGAAGAACTGGTGTAGGTAACCTGTTTATGAGAAAAACAGAGGTATGAAAAGCCTCATCCCAATATTTGAGAGGCATGGAGGCTTGTGCAAGAAAAGTCAAGCCAGTTTCAACTATGTGGCGGTGTTTGCGTTCAGCTACCCCGTTTTGCTCATGTGTATGTGGACAGGGATGCCTATGTTCAACCCCATGTTGAATTAGGAGATCAATGAAGGCTCTAAACTCTCCTCCCCAATCCGTTTGAAGACACTTAATGGGCAAAATCAAGCTGTTTTTCCACTCGGGTTTTGAAATTGACAAAAGCTTGTAAAGCTTCTGCCTTGGTTCGGAGAAGGTAAAACCATGTAAAACGTGAATATGCATCAATGAAATGAATGTAGTATCTATATCCACTGGAAGACAAAGTAGGTGAGGGACCCCATAAATCAGAATGAATAAGTTGTAAGGGTTTAGTGTAAGTGGTCTGAGAAAGAGAAAAGGGAAATTTGTGAATTTTCCCTAAACAACAAGATTTGCAAAAAGGAACAGAGACTTTATTATTGGCAGAAAGATTACAATTGTTCAATACAAGTTGGACAATCTTGTTTGCAGGATGTCCTAACATGTTATGCCAAAGACCAAAGCTAGAAAGCTTAACCTCACCAGTACATGCCTGAACAACAGGAAACAATGAAGTAGTTTTATTGGTACAGTGAGAAATAGAGAGAGGATTAATCGGAGGAATGTCTGGAACTGGAACAGTAGGCTTGAGACAGATCTGAGTGTTGTCAAACACATAAAGACCATCTTTAAGCTGACCCTCCAGCAGCACCATCTGTAATGACTGAGAAAATTTCAGACCTTAAATAATACAATTCATGTATTTTTAAGCCAAGGATTTTCTTAGAAAATATTATGTTATATTGTGAATGGAGGATTTATGGAATTAATATATGTATTCCTAAATTCTATAGCAAATTTCATGTTAAGTTCATGTTTCGATCAAGTAAATTCGATCGATAAATTCTCGCCGTATTTTAAGGCAGAATAATTTTCAGTACAAGTATAGTTTGAGAATCTTAATTTCAAGAATCTCTAAGCACAGCACGATGTTAGCGGCATATAAAAAAAAAAAACGCACTCACATTTTAAAAGAAGAAAAAAATCCTTAATTGCCAAACAGTTAGGTTAAAGTCACAAGATAAATACCTATAGTAGATGGATACAATATGAGCTCGGGAGTTGACACTGTCAGAAACGTCATTCTCGGGATAGAATACAGAAAATTAAAATTTAGAATTTGTTCAGTCTAAAATTAATTTCAAGACTTGAAACAGTTTGAAATATTACGCGAGTAAGAATATAAAACATTATTGAATTATTCAGAAATTGATATTGGACTGTAAGTAGTTGATTAACTTACGTGAGCTAAACTAATTACCTCTAATCAGTATAAATTTAATCTGTTTAGAGGAAATAATTGAGGATAAGATCAGGCACGTAATCTTGCCTTAATCAGATACTTTATATAGTGAAATTTTTAGGGTTCTTGCACTTTTTTTCTCTTATTCTCGCTCATTCTCTCTCTCCTCTCACGTTTTCTCTCACACAAACCATCAATGGCCAAATACTCAAGTTAAGATTCCGACCTCCATTTTTGACACCGCCGGTGTCAATAGAAAGATCTCGACGAGCTGAGTTCAACGACATGCGGCACGACCTCCAACTCCGCCGGAATCAGCCGCAATCGCCGGCGGAAGTTCCGAAATCCCCATTTCTTCCCGTCGTGATATCTCCGCCATCCGACCTCCGATTGAGATGATTTCAGTCCCTATGGACTCAGTGCAGCGAGACGAAGAAAACCCATCCATTTTCACAGCTCGATTCTGGCTGGAGCACCACCGTCCGTGGTGGTCGGAATCGCTGCCGCCGCCACCGTCGTTTCTCTCTCTCCAGGCCGTCGTGGATGTCACCACCCCCACGAATCAACTCAGAAGCCGACGTCCAGTAGATCCCGACCAGCAGCCACCATCGCCGTCGCAGTTTGGCCGGAAAACGGAGCCACTACCGTCGTCCGTGGAGGGAAGAGGTGGTTCCGACGATCTAACCGTTGGATCGTAGTGAATTTGGTGTCACAACACTCAGAAGGAAACGGGTAAGAAAACCCCTCATCCAATTTTAAGAATTGATGGCCGGAATTGTGAGATTTGAGTCGTCGGATTTTACCGACGTTGCCGGTCCCGATAGGTACTGTTACAGGCCGAATGGTGTGAAATTGACCGCACCAATGGACTCAGAAGGGTCAAGTTATGGGGGGTAGGACCCAAGTCCGCCGCGGAAAAACTCTCCGGG
>NW_010368049.1:269415-294542 GCF_000414095.1 Morus notabilis | reverse complement strand
TCGCCTACAGTATGAATAGATTTTAAAGAAAAAGTTACACATGTTATGTATGCATGTTTATGCTTTAAGTATTGTATGCGATGCTATGTCATGTTGCATACACATAAGCAGCACACATGAATTATATGTGCTTGAGTTAATTTAATGTTATGTATACTATGCTAGATCATACTGCATACACTTAAGCAGTGCACACGAAGTATATGTGTTTAAGTACATTCCATGTTATAGTATGCTATGTTATGTCATATTGCATACACCTTAATAAGTCAAGAGGAACTTATAAGAATAATATCAGTTGAGTGCCGTACCAGCCTCCACAAGGGAGGTAACTCCAGCTCCACAAGGGAGAAAAAGAAAATAACAATAATGTCCTCCGACTTAAGGGAGGCATTCAAGTTATAATCACGGTGTCGTGGGGGACCTTGCAAACCCTCACGTTCCGATGATTGCGCGCAAGTGGTACGCGAGCACTCGGGCCCATCAGTAAGGAAGATAAGATAAGATAAGATAATAAAATTATGATAAGACATCATAATTAAGCATAATCAGCTCATGCATATTTATTCATGTGTACTTACAGTTATTTTGTGAGATATAGTTCCTACTTGCTGAGCGAAAGCTCAATCAGATATGTTCATGCTATAGGTAAGAAACCTATCAGCAATTCTTGAAGGGCAATGGCGAGCGGTGGACGAATGGTGGAGATGGGAATGGATACCGTTCACGCAGTTATTTTCCGCAGTAAGTTTAAGAAAAATCATGTATATGTCTATATGATTCAAAAGTTTCAAGTATGTATGTTTAAAAAGTATACGTACATATGTATGTTAAGAAAACCAAGGTTGTAACTAACAACCCTAGTTTTGAGTATTTAAGTTTTAGAATGTTACAGTACATGCAACAAATAAATGAATTTTAAACATGACGATTTAAATGAGTAATTTTAGAAGGACTTTAAGATGTACTTGAATTTAAGATTTCTCACGAAATCCGTTTTAAAGTCAAATGAGATGGCCGATTGAAATGACTAGTTTTAGAAAAGCTTTTAAAGAGTATTTGAAACAAGAGTTCAAATGCTATTCCATTTGAAGGATATTCCTAAAAGGTTTTATCTTAACTAAAATTAAGAAAAGCTTTAAGAAATTTAGTGATTCACTTATTTGAAATTATTGTTACAAATTATGAAAGTATTCCTTCTTATATAAAAAAAAAAAAAATGTTCCGCATATTTTAAGAAACCCCAGTAAGTACAAGTTAAAAAGTTTAAGTTACAGTGGCGGCCTCATAGGAGGGTCGTCACACCATCTTGGAAGTGAGGTCCTTGACAAAACAAGAAAAAGGATGAAACTAAAAAAAGACTTGATTGTCAGCAGCAAACTTGGAAACACATAACAGATTTTTAAGTATTTCAGGCACATGTAATAAGTGTTTAAGAGTAAGTGACATAGAGGAAACAAGAGGACTACTAAACGTGGAAGAACCAATATGCTTTATAGCTAGACCCTTACCATTTCCCATGTGCACCTGGTCTGTACCACAGAACTCAGAACATGTCATGAGATTGGAGTAATCTGCAGTCAAGTGATTCGTAGCTCCTGAATCTGGATACCACTCGACATTAGAGGAATCATCAGCATACCAAGATGAATCAACAACAGTCTCTGGAGTAGCAAGCATTGCACCCATTTGAATAGACTCTGTCGTTGTAGGTTGACTTGGGCAATGAGCTAAGTTGCCTTGAATCTGATGACTGAACTGAGAAGGTCTAGTGAAAGACTTATCAAAACGATAGTAACATTGCATAACCACATGACCCTGTTTCCCACAAAGTTGACATTGAATTTTATTGCTATTCCACGATTGGCCTCGACCATAACCAAAACGTCCCCTGCCTCTGTTGTTTGAAGAACCAGAATTGTGACCAAATGGATTCCCATAATGACCAGAGAAACCATTGGCACTAGAGGCACCATAACCTTTTTGGGGAAAATGACCTGGACTAGAATTAAAACCACCAAACCTGGGATTAAAGCCAGGCCTTCCACCAGTCATTACTAGATTAGCAGAAGAGAGACTGGAAGAGCCAGAATTGCCAGATCCATCACTCAGCTTAATATCTCTTTCAATTCGTGCTTCCTGAGCTAAAATTAGAGATTCTACTTCTTCAACTGAATAATCAGCAAAGCTTGAATTCACACTAATTTCCAAGATATCATATTTAGGAGGCAAACCATTAAAAATTGCATCTATATGATCCTTAACAGAAATCTCATTGCCAACTAGGGCAACCATATCAACGAAATGCCTAACACGAAGAAGATACTCATTTGCAGTTAAAGAATCTTTGCGAGTATTTTGTAATTGAGTCTTGAATTGAGACTTTTTGACTCTAATTTGTGAAGCAAAATAGATGTCAGTTGTGTGCCAAACCTGGGCTGCTGTTTCGTAATTCACCATACGAGCAAGAACCGAATCAGACATTGAAGCAAGCATCCAGGACACAAGTAACTGATCTTGTTGCTCCCACTCCAGAAACGCTGGATTGACCACACGAAGAAGCTCATCCTCCGGAGAAAGAAACCTCGGAGGAGATCTTACAGAAACAGAAAGAAAATCCTAAAGACGATGACCACGAACTGTGGCAAGAACTTGTCTCCGCCATACCAGAAAATTATTATGATCTAAATGGAATTGTTAAGGGTGAAACACTGGGCTGATCAGAAGTTACTGAGGCAGTTTGTGGAAGTTTTGCAAAAGGAAAAGAAGATTCATCAAAAATGATGTCCCTGGAAATATATATTCTCCCAGATGGATCTAAACACTTGTAACATTTATGCTTGATGCTATAGCCAATAAAAGTACATGGTATAGACCTGAATTGCAATTTGTTTCTATTATAAGGCCGAATATTAGGATAACATGCACAGCCAAAGACTTTGAGTTGTGAATAGACTGGTTTGGTTTGAAAAAGAACCTCAAGGGGTGTTTTGTTTTGAAGAACTAGTGTAGGTAACCTGTTTATGAGAAAAACAGAGGTACGAAAAGCCTCATCCCAATATTTGAGGGGCATGGAGGCTTGTGCAAGAAGAGTCAAGCCTGTTTCAACTATGTGACGGTGTTTGCGTTCAGCTACCCCATTTTGCTCATGTGTATGTGGACAGGGATGCCTATGTTCAACCCCATGTTGAATTAGGAGATCGGTGAAAGCTCTAAACTCTCCTCCCCAATCCATTTGAAGACACTTAATGGGTAAATCAAGCTGTTTTTCCACTCGGGTTTTGAAGTTGAAAAAAGCTTGTAAAGCTTCTGCCTTGGTTCGGAGAAGGTAAAACCATGTAAAACGTGAATATGCATCAATGAAATGAATGTAGTATCTATATCCACTAGAAGACAAAGCAGGTGAGGGACCCCATAAATCAAAATGAATAAGTTGTAAGGGTTTAGTGTAAGTGGTCTGAGAAAGAGAAAAGGGAAATTTGTGAATTTTCCCTAAACAACAAGATTTGCAAAAAGGAACATAGACTTTATTATTGGCAGAAAGATTACAATTGTTCAATACAAGTTGGACAATCTTGTTTGCAGGATGTCCTAACCTGTTATGCCAAAGACCAAAGCTAGAAAGCTTAACCTTACCAGTACATGCCTGAACAACAGGAAACAATGAAGTAGTTTTATTGGTACAGTGAGAAATAGAGAGAGGATTAATCAAAGGAATGACTGGAATTGGAACAGTAGGCTTGAGATAGATCTGAGTGTTGTCAAACACATAAAGACCATCTTTAAGCCGACCCTCCAACAGCACCATCTTGGAAGTGAGATCCTTGACAAAACAAGAAAAAGGATGAAACTCAAAAAATACTTGATTGTCAGCAGCAAACTTGGAAACACATAACAGATTTTTAAGTATTTCAGGCACATGTAATAAGTGTTTAAGAGTAAGTGACATAGAGGAAACAAGAGGACTACTAAACGTGGAAGAACCAATATGCTTTATAGCTAGACCCTTACCATTTCCCATGTGCACCTGGTCTGTACCACAGAACTCAGAACATGTCATGAGATTGGAGTAATCTGCAGTCAAGTGATTCGTAGCTCCTGAATCTGGATACCACTCGACATTAGAGGAATCATCAGCATACCAAGATGAATCAACAACAGTCTCTGGAGTAGCAAGCATTGCACCCATTTGAATAGACTCTGTCGTTGTAGGTTGACTTGGGCAATGAGCTAAGTTGCCTTGAATCAGATGACTGAACTGAGAAGGTCCAGTGAAAGACTTATCAAAACGATATTAACATTGCATAACCACATGACCCTGTTTCCCACAAAGTTGACATTGAATTTTATTGCTATTCCACGATTGGCCTCGACCATAACCAAAACGTCCCCTGCCTCTGTTGTTTGAAGAACCAGAATTGCGGCCAAATGAATTCCCATAATGACCAGAGAAACCATTGGCACTAGAGGCACCATAACCTTTTTGGGGAAAATGACCTGGACTAGAATTAAAACCACCAAACCTGGGATTAAAGCCAGGCCTTCCACCAGTCATTACTAGATTAGCAGAAGAGAGACTGGAAGAGCCAGAATTGCCAGATCCATCACTCAGCTTAATATCTCTTTCAATTCGTGCTTCCTGAGCTAAAATTAGAGATTCTACTTCTTCAACTGAATAATCAGCAAAGCTTGAATTCACACTAATTTCCAAGATATCATATTTAGGAGGCAAACCATTAAAAATTGCATCTATATGATCCTTAACAGAAATCTCATTGCCAACTAGGGCAACCATATCAACGAAATGCCTAACACGAAGAAGATACTCATTTGCAGTTAAAGAATCTTTGCGAGTATTTTGTAATTGAGTCTTGAATTGAGACTTTTTGACTCTAATTTGTGAAGCAAAATAGATGTCAGTTGTGTGCCAAACCTGGGCTGCTGTTTCGTAATTCACCATACGAGCAAGAACCGAATCAGACATTGAAGCAAGCATCCAGGACACAAGTAACTGATCTTGTTGCTCCCACTCCAGAAACGCTGGATTGACCACACGAAGAAGCTCATCCTCCGGAGAAAGAAACCTCGGAGGAGATCTTACAGAAACAGAAAGAAAATCCTAAAGACGATGACCACGAACTGTGGCAAGAACTTGTCTCCGCCATACCAGAAAATTATTATGATCTAGTTTTGACGAAATCGAATGAGCAAAGGTAATTGGAACAAACCGAGTAGAAGAGGAAGCAGCTCCAGAAGCATCCATGGCGATTGCTGAGAAAAAGAAATTCCGTCACCGGTGAAGGCTTTGATACCATATAAGAAAAGCTTGTAAAGAAAGCTTTTCAACAGAATCTTGAAAGAGAAAACTAAACGAAGATTGAGAAAATGAAACTGATTCTCATTACCATTGAAAACTGTTACAACCACCTATTTATATATAACTTAGTAGTAGTAGACTAAGCTCAACTAATAAGAGAATTACACGTGTATCTAACTACTTTACTTCTTAACAGTACTTAATGAAAAAAGAAAAGAAAAGGAATTAGTTGGTTTAAAATAAAAGAAAAGCCATTGATATCCACGTGAAACAAATGTAATAGAGCATTAAAGGATTAGGGAAGTAGACTTAACTAAAACTAAATTAAAGCTGCCTAAGACCCACTACAAGAAAATAGGCTTTTCGTAGCGGTTAGTTATAGCGTTTTTCAAAAAACGTTACTGCATCTATATATAATAGCGTTTAGAAATAGTTATAATATATTTATATATAAAAATTAAAATTTCATGAGATTTTGACAGGTTTATTTTATATATATTTAATAATATATAAATATACCGCATTAAAATAACAACAGGCGGACATTTGAAATAATTTCCCTAATTTTCCCGCTCATCCTCCCTCTTTTTTTCTTTTTGGGTCATCTGATTTTGCTTGATTTTGCTTCTTCCTTATACGAACAAGGAAAGGAAAAAATAAAAATAAAAACTCCTTCCCCCACTCTGTCGAACAAACCACGCTCCACCACTTCTCTTTCCCCAAAATTCCGTAAGCTTCCTCTGGATTTGCTCTGAAATTGAAGGCCGGTGTTAGGTTCAGTCATATATCCAACTTTCCCCCAAATGTCCTAATTTTCCAGTCCATCTCACGGGAAGAATCTCATGGTTTCTGGTTTTGTGAAGATTGGGTTGTGGAAAGAAGATCGAAGATGATCTCCACGTGAAGCTCTCTTCCTATGCGAAGCTCAGAGCTAGGTTTACCGGCCAAGGAGGTTCGAATCTCTCTCTCTCTTTCTCTTTCTGTTCTCTAGGTTTACCCAGAGAGAAATCCTCTCTCTCTCTCTCTCTGCATTTTCGCTCCCAAAGGTGTAGTGCTCTTGTTCTTCTTCTTTTCTTTTTTGGTTTTCAAATTCAACTAAAATCTTACGAAATAAAATTTGCATTCCTTTTTGGCTGATTCATTGTAGTTTGTTGAAGCTATTATCAGTATACGAGCTGGCTCGAAGGTATCACTTGATCATATACAATTTTATTATGTGAATTTTTTTTTTCCGATTTGTGCTTTAATTTCTTTCTTGTTCTTTTTCTCTTTTTTTTGGGTGATTGTATCCCGACGAGTCACCTTAGATTAATCTTATAGAGTTAAAGGGTCTTGATCAACAAAGGCAAAAGCTTTTAGTGACTCACATCCGAGACAAAGCGAGTGAACTATCTTCTTGTTTAATGCTCGTGGCTCTTTGTGAGGTAAACTCATTTCTGTCATTGGAATTTGACTTGGGAAATCATTTCTGTGGTTTCATTTGAGAAATTGATGGGTTATCATTAATGGATTCTTGTTTTATATATATATATACATATATATATATATATATATATATATATATTTACAAGCCACCTAGAAATCATGTTTAAAAACTCCCCTTGTTGAAGGTTTTAACAAAACTTCTAAAATATAGGGAAAGGTGGAACATGCTTTATGTAGAAAATTGGCTAAATGAGTGGTTTGAATGTATTTCTAGGAAGCTGTGGAGAGGCTTCCTTTAATGAATCACCCGGATGGTGATTGTCCATTGTGTTTGTATTCTTTAGTCTCAAAAGATGACCGGAACAAGAATTTTCCGTTTACGAAGTTGATGTCCTGTTTTCATTGCTTCCATTGGTTTTACTAGGCTCTAATTTCTCTGCTTACTCTATCTTTCATCACTTGTAGATTTTGGGGTTGTAATTTGTTCTTCATTCTTTTTTCTCTCTTTTTTTTATTGTGGCAGTGAGTGTATTAGTAGGAGGGGAATTGGCTTCAAACAGAAAAGAAAACAAATCCTTATGGTTTTTTTTTTTTTTTTTTGGTTACTTGCCTTTTCAGGTATCACCTTTTTTTTTTGTTGTTGTTGTTTTTTTTTCCCTCCAATTTTTTTTTTTTTTCCCTCCAGGCTGTTTGGTATGTAGGCTGTGGCACTCGGCCTTTTTGGTATGTGGGCTATGTCTGTGATATGTATCAAGATCCAATGCCCTTCGTGCTATCGGTTTCTTTGTGAATGTGCCACTACTTGCCTGTATGGCATGTAATTATAAGCTTTCTGGTCTTGTGCATTTGTAAATTAGGATGTTTCATTAGTTGTTAGTTAGTGTCTAGTGTATTTTTCTTTTATTAATGCCACCAGTACTTGTCACAGATATTACCTGTACTGGTTACCACACGTTGATTTGGAACTGTATGTGTTCACCATGTTATTAATCTTGCCCAGGTGGTAATGCTGATTATGCAATGGATATGCACCAGAAAGAACAACTTCACGACAATAGCATGTCAATGATGCAATCTCAGCATTTCTCCGTAGGTCTTAGATCGTTTTTCTCTTTTAATTACATGTCCTTATTATCTTATGAGTTTACTCTTAATACTTCCATGTTTCAATACCCAGATGGGGAGGTCTGTTGGATTCAATCTCGGAGCAACATATTCATCTCATCGACCTCAGCAGCAACAGCAACATGCTCCATCAGTCAGCAGTAGTGGTGTGTCCTTCACACCTGGAAACAATCAAGATCTGCTGCACGTGCATGGCTCTGATATGTTTCCATCTTCACATTCATCTTATCATTCCCAGGTATGATCATCTGGTGTTGCAAATAGTTCTTTTTCTTATCTGATTCGGTGGTTTCAAATGGAAACATGAGAGTCTGTTTCATTTTTGCAAATCTAAGTTGTGGTTAATTAGAGATTGTGAAAAGCAAACTAGTTTGTGTACCAAGAAAAAAAGAACCAACACCTGGAAACGTGGAAATAATTGAAAGATCCAAATACAAAGAAATCAGTGTGTATTTTTAAAGTAACTCCCTGTAGATTGGTTTTTTTTTTTGGTATTTTCTTA
This sequence comes from Morus notabilis, assembly GCF_000414095.1. Taxonomy (NCBI): domain Eukaryota; kingdom Viridiplantae; phylum Streptophyta; class Magnoliopsida; order Rosales; family Moraceae; genus Morus; species Morus notabilis. The sequence continues at coordinate 286,173 of NW_010368049.1, read as the reverse complement.
ATGGAAATTCATTGCGACTTATCTACATGCGTGTATGCACCTTGGTCAGATGAGCCAGCTAAGGGTGATCCAGAATTCAATGTGCCACAATGTTATTTTGCGAAACAACCACCAGCATTACACGTATGTGTTCCATTTTCTTAACCAGATTTTGTAGTTCGTTCAAGCAGAGTATTTATAGTTCGTTCATCATGCCTTTCTACAATTGAATGAATTCCAGTGTGGGCACTCATGCATATTTGTGAAGGTTATATTGTCATTACCTTTGATGATCATACTTGGTCTCATGTTCCTAAAGAGATCAGGTACAAAGAAGGATTAAATTAGCAATTATATAGCTCCCATTTTTGTTCCAACTAAGAGTGGCTCATGTTGTCAAGCATAAATCTTGTGGGCCATATGCCTGAACTATTTGAGTTATGTTTGGCAAGTACTATTTGTATGTATGTTGTGTTTCTGGAAATTATAAGATTGTTATAACTCTACGACTGCTTCAGTTTTTCTGCATCATTGTCTTACTTCCTATTGCAATGGTGTCATGTTTGCAATTTCAGAAAATTGGGCAAGAGAAGCTCGAGAAGCAGTCTGGCAAGGTATGCTCACAGTGTACATTTTACCCGTTTTTTGTTTTTTGTTTTTCCTTTTTGTAGTTTCTGGTCACTGCTTTATTTATAGGTTAAATGATGGAAGTTTTAGTTGAGTTTGATTATTGTTTTGATAGTGGATCATTTTCTTACAGGTTAAACAATGGAGTTGACTTTTTTGTTGAAGTATTATGTCAAGATGGAAGGATTTACTTCACCATTGCACTTAGACGTTTTGGAGATGACTTCTCTGTTTTCTTTATACTTGTTTTGAATGTTAAGGTTTTGGACACTATGAATTATGTTGTAGACGTAATTTTATTGACAGCTTGGTAGATATTGATAACAATTGATATGTTGAATGTTTTTATGTTTTAATTTGAATGTTCCTATTTAGATATATCACATATCTCGGAATTACCATTTATTTGAATGAATTCAAAAGGATATCAATAATAATTTTAAAAAGTTACAACAGTATGAACATAACAAGGAAAAAAAGTTATTAATTTGTATCGTAGTTATGCTAAAAAGCTGTAAGAGGATGAAAATAACTTTTCTTACACGTTATAATACTTCAATTCTATAGCGCTTTTTATAACTCTCCTGAAACGCTATGTTTTCTTAGGATCTATAATAGCGCCCGCTGTCCTAGCGCTCTAAAAAGTGCTATTGATAGTGATTAATAGCGTTTTTTGCTAACTACGAAAGGCCTTTTGTGGTGTAGTGACCTCTTGGTTTAATGGTATTAAAAGTTCGGGTGGAGAGAGATTTAGAGAAGTTGGTTCAATTCCATCTTATATAAAACAAAAAAATAAAAAATAAAAAATTAAATAAGAGCTAGCCGTTTAAAATAAATGATAATATTTAATTTAGGTTCGGTTGAGCTCTCCTAGAATGAGCTAGCCTGTTTGTATATATGCGTATAAAGAGTATCGACTTCCACCCATGATCCTCCCCAAATGCAGTTCTAATTCAAATTTTTAGGTCATTTAGTTTTTGGTTTTTAATTAATGTAAAGTGAATGACGTTATAGAAATATATAATAAATGAGGAGTATTAATTTTGGGTAAAAATTACAAGATGTGACCCTTTTTTAAGAGTTGAATTAAAATGTGGCTTACTTTTACAAATATCACATATATGGCCTTTTTTTAAAAATTGTATTTTTTGACACCCTAAAAATGCCCTTCTATTTATTTTACTGGCCATTTTTTGTTTATAACTAACTGCCGTATTTTTCTCTTCCAGCAAAAAAAAAAATTTATTTACATCTGTGTATTGGAAGACAAAAATAAAATCCAGATATCATGGTAAATGGTTTTCTTTTTTAATTAGCTCTTCCAAGCCTGAAGTTTTCTTTTTTTTTTTTAGTTTGAAATATTCTTTTAGAAAGTTATATAAGTTTTGAAATGATTATAACTTATTGGAATTCATTAATAATATCATTATCAATTTTTTTCTTTATAACAGCAATGTGGAAGTTTTTGAAAAGAAAGTCAGATGAGACAACACTTCCTAGTCCTAGTGAAAAAAATAAAGTTACAAAAACTTTGGTGGAGTACAACCCTGAAAATCTCCCAACAGATCCTGGATTGAGGCCTTCAATTTTGGATTACAATCCTAATGTTCGAGATGAAGTTCGAAGAAAATATATGAATAATGGTCGTTGTCAGCCTTCAAAGCATAATTTTCCATTGAAACAATTTACAAAAGAAGCGAGAGGATTCAATCCTGATTGGTTTAAGGAATGTTCAAATTGGCTAGAATACAGGTATATCAAAAGATGCTGCATTTTGTTTGTGTTGTTATCTTTTTAAATCATGTAATTAAAGGGGAGCATGCAGGTGGTGACTCCTTTGTTGGCAAAGGATTTTCAAATTGGAAGAAGAAAGAAAGATTGCAAGTTCATGTTGGAGGTCCCAATAGTGCTCATACTAAAGCTTGGAGAAAATGTGAAGCCGTGATGAATCAAGAGCAACATATCGATAAAATTTTGGAAAAGCAAACAACAGAAGCTCGCAATGACTATCAAACTCGTCTAAATGCATCAGTGGATTGTATTCGATTTCTTTTAAGACAAGGGCTTGCATTTCGTGGTCATTAGTGGAATCGATCCAATCATTTGATTTTGTGTTTAGTCTTCATTTGATGAGAAATATATTAGTTGTTACGAATGAGCTGTCAAAGGCATTGCAAAGAAAAGATCAAGATATTGTGAATGCCATGAGTTTAGAGAAAATATGCAAACAACGGTTGTAAACGATGAGAGATAGTGGGTGGGATTCTCTTTTTGATCAAGTCTCTTCATTTTGCCAAAATCACAACATTGATATTCCCAACATGAATGACATCTTTAGAGCGTGGGGTAGATCACGACGCAAAGCTCAAGAAGTTACAAACTTACACCAATTTTGCGTGGAGTTATTTTACTCTGTCATTGATATGCAACTTCAAGAATTAAATGATCGTTTCACTGAGGTAAATACTGAGTTGCTTCTCTGTGTAGCTTGCTTATGTCCAAATGATTCATTTGTTGCTTTTGATAAGAGAAAGTTGACTGAGCTTCCTAAGTATTATCCTGAAGATTTTTCTGTGGCCGAACTTATGATCTTGGAGAATCAACTTGAAACTTATATCATTGATATGCGACCGAGTAAAGATTTTACTGGATTGAAAGGTATTTGTGCTCTTGCACAGAAAATGGTTGAGACAAGAAAGAATAATGTGTATCCATTAGTTTATTTGTTGATTACTTCGGCATTGATTTTACCGGTTGCTACTGCTAATGTGGAGAGAATATTTTCAGCCATGAATATTGTGAAGAATCGGTTACGAAATCGAATCAGAGAGCAATGTATGAATGACAGTTTTATCGTATACATCGAGAAATTTTTTTTTGATCATGTTGACAATAAAAATATTATGCAGCGTTTTCAAAAAATAAAAACTCGTCGTTTCTTATTGTAATATGTCTTATGAATTTTTAATATATGTATTTTGTAGCTAATGAAAAATACTATGATAATTTTTCATATTTTTCATGTTATTAATTTGTTAAAAAAATTTAGTGTACGCCCCTACTGAAGTGAAAGGTTGGCTCCACCACTACATGTGCATGAAGGGATCTAATTTTATTCGAAAATCTATTTACTCGTGGGAACTGCCTTAAATATGCTGGGAAAAATCTGGTTTAAATGGTGTGGGATTGAAATGGATTAAAGTTTCAACCTGCTACTGGTCGCAACACTGGGACAAAATTAAAAACCCTATTCCCCATTTACCCACCCCAATTAATTATATCCTATTTTTCATATAAATATATAGTATAATATATAATATTAAGTATGATATATTAATAATGTATACGTATGTATGAAAACATGAATTTTGATCCACTTATTTTTCTAAATCTAATTTTTTTAATTGCTAAAAAAATATATTTAATTATCTTTTAATCTCTCCTACTATTATATGTTTAAAATCAAAATGCGTTTCTCTAATATGGTTGCTCAGCTGACTCACGTACACAGTAATACGACACGTCCCCAAACCTAATATACAGACAAACGACAAAAAATTGCCAAAACGATAATATACGACAGTAGAAAAAAACTGATAAAAGTTAGAGAAACAACAATAACAATTTATTGAAAGGTGAAAATTGATACTCTATAGCACTGCATAGGCGACAAATGATAAAACTACAAGTCGAAGAAAACGACAACATAATAAAGATAAGCGAGAAAATATCGCCAAAGGATAAAAAGGACACAGTGGAGTAAAAAATGACAGTGAATGCTACACAACGTTCAACGAAAAATCGACAACAAAAAGCTACATTAAACTAAGAAACGACAACGTCAATGTACTAGGAAGCTAAAAATGATAGCAAAGTGAATAAAAAGATGAAAAATAAAACAACAATTCAAGGAAATTGGCAACACCAAGGAAAAACACCATAAAATATTGCTAAATGTTCGGAAACGTACGAGGAGAAAATAAGAAGCGACATGCACTGAAAATGACAACAAATTAAACGAAAAATCGAAACAAAAGTTTATTGATATAAATAGCAACAGACATGTTATAAACAACGATGTCAAATCAAATTTATAAGATGTTGATCGCTGTGGAGGCTAAAATCTACAACTAGAGAATTTAAGGTAGTGAAATTGATCCGCTACGAGAACGGGAGCGTCCACTATAGGGCTCCGGTAGTTTCACTATGATTGTTGAGAAATGTTACAAGAGTCATTCTGAAAAGAACAAAATGAAAAAGAGAGAAGTGTGCTAGAAAGTACAGTAAATAATAAAGAAATATACTGTAAGCGAGAGTGGTAGCTTTTGTGTATTGTGGAAGCATGCCGAACGGTGTCTAAATTCCTTGTATTTATAGTTGATGAGGCTCCACGAGTTGTTTTCTGATTCTCTGCGTCATGGCTTTCAATTCGTGATATTCCCTTTCTTTTTGGACGCTGCGTGACTTTCTTTAACTGGTTTTGTGTATAATCGACTAGTCAACCATGGTTTTCTGCCCATTTTGAGTTGATCCGGCCTCTTTATTGCCTCATTGCTGAGATATAGTTTCCTTATGTGGAAGACGATCAATTTCATCCAATGAGAGGGTTTCTTGTGACCTAAGTCAACTGTTGACCTTTTTCCTCATAAATTCTTCTAGCTGGAGCAGTTGATTTTTTTTCTTTTCTCGTTGATTCTGTTGTCAAATACCGTATAAGGAATGTCTTGAGGATATTCTCTCATGACTTGATGCCCAAGGTTGTTTGTCAACTCGTGGGATCGACCGATGGTACTGACCAGTGGACTAGTCGCTTTAACCTACTTGAGGAATTGTGGTGACTCGTTTAGTGACCTTTCAGAGCTCAAATTCCCGCATACACAGTAAAAGATGAGATACGAAATCTGACCTTAACAATCACTTTCAGTTATTTTATCTGGATCCTAAGGAAGGGCATAGAGACTAATCCATACGCTATAATCCAACCAAAAAAGATCTGTATATTGTCCAGACTATTAGTTTTGACTCAAGCTAAATCACGTCAGCCTCTAAATAATCTTGAACAGTCGAAGCTAGAAGATTATTCATTTATTTTATCAGGAAAGAAGCAACGGCAGAAAGTCCAAATCTATTGGTTTTTTCTCTTCTTCTTCTTCTTCTTCTTCTTCTTCTTCTTCTTCTTCTTCTTCTTCTTCTTCTTCTTCTTCGTTTTGTTTTGTTTCGTTTTTTTTTTTTTTTTTTTTTTTTTTTTTTTTTTTTTTTTTGTGAATTGTAAATCGACACATGTCCAACAAACACAATATACTTGTCTCATAAACAAAAGAAGGAATTGAGAGAGAGGGAGTCTGATGAGTGAGTTTTACTCGCTCATTTAGTATCATTTTACACTTAATATCTAGTTATTTTTCGAGGTTTTTGTTAGTTTTTATGTGTGTTTTCATTCTTTGTTTGAAGGATAGGTGAAATTCTATGATTTGGAAGGTTTTGGACAAATTTCGATGGAAAAAGACAGCAAACATAATGCTTAGGCGCCAATTTGTAGTGCCTTGGCGTTGAGTTTTATGGAATCAGTGCAGTGGGGCTGAATGGGCAGCGCTTTGGCACCCATGACAGCGCCGCAGAGCCCAGGATTTTTACACAGTAGCATCGCAACACTAGGAACTCAACACCGCGGCGCTATGACACGAGAAAAGATGCATTTTGAAGGCCAATCACGAGAAAACTTACCTATTTTGACCATAATGCTCCGAAACATATAAATAGATGATTCTAGGGCAATTAGAAGGGACTTTTTGACTGTGGAGTGACGGCTGGCTTTTGAGAGAAGATTTGAGAGAAGAAAAGGAGAATTGGGTATGGAGAAGAAGAACGGCTCAAATCCGGAGACGTAGACGCTTCAATTCAACTCAAAACTAGTTCTTTTCTTTCCTTTCCAATGATTAAGATTTTGTTTAGGAATTTATTTTGTTTAGAGATGAACTAATTCCTTTTTCTAGGGCTACGATGTAGCCGGATTATGAATGTTCAGATTCTCAATCTTATTTGTAAGTAATTGATGTTTAATCTATATATGCTGAGTATTTCAATTTATTCTTAATGCTTGTGATTGTTTGGCTAACTATTACATGATTTTGTATTTGATTTGAGACCGAGAGGTGATAATTAAATATGCTCTTAATTGAAATACCGTGAGTTGTTCATAGGATAGAGATATCTATGATGCTTGTGCAGTTCTTTTGAATTTCTTGCACTTAATGATTTTCAACAGGTTTAGAAGTCTAACAGAGATGTAGATTTTGCTTGTTGGACTAATATTATCATTGCTTGAGAAAGAATAATAATTGCTTTAGAGAAATTGCTGTGAGTATAGGATTGAATGTTAATTTTCTTGAATTATGGGAATTTGAACAGGATTAATTTTGGTGAAATCAAAAACCCTAGAGTCTTAATCTATTGAATATAATTCCATTGTTTGGCGTTGTTTGATTTATTTAATCGTTTTAGTTTTACTTTACTTAATTTTATAAACTCACTTGTCAATTATTCAAATAAAATTAGGGTTAATATAATTTCGGTAATTAGTAAACAACAATCCTCGTGGGATGATATTCTTATTCACTATTATATTACTTGATTGCGATAGCGTATACTTGCGTTACGATTTTTCACAACAAGTTTTTGGCGCCGTTGCCGGTGATTGTTTTGTTTTTGCTAATATCGATACTAAATAACTCTAATTTTACTTTGAATTTTAATGTTGATTAATATCAATACTAATTAGCTCTAGGATTAATTTGAATTTTTTTTTTTCGTTTATTTTTCTTCCAATTTTGTTTTTCGAGTTTTTTCTTTCTTTTGCAGGTAAAATAATAATAAAAAAATGATGACTAAGTTGGGGATGGGCCGAGCCATCATCACTTTTGCTTAACACGACACTGAACTGCTTCATCAAGCTTGGGAGAGATATAATGAGCTATTGGCTAGGTTTCCGCAACATGGTATTCCAAAGTGGCTTCAACTTCATATCTTCATTAAAGGATTGAGCATAGCAACCAAAAGTTGGATGGAAGATGGCTATGGTACAACCCCATTCGGTGAAAGACCCGAGGATGAAGCCTACCAAATGATGGATGATATGGTGAAGTTTTATCAAGGTTGGTACATTCAAGATAAGTTGTCAAGGGAATTCAAGCCTCTAAAGGAAGATGAGCCTCAAGAAGAAGAACAAGAACCCTTCAAATTTATTTTTACTCAAACCTTAGCACAGATGGACTCTCGTGGTGCTGACACCGATTTGCTAAGAAACAAGGTGTCCATCCAAAACCATGAGTTTTATAAAGACCAAATTGCATGCATGGCTATGGATAGCGAAGTTGAGAGGGAAGAGAAATTAGAGGGATTATTTTAGGATTTCCTAGATGAAGAAAAGGTACGAGAGCCGTTGGAGGATGAAGAAGCATACGAGGCCATTGAATTGAGCTCATTAGTGGTCTTATCATACACACCAACAACGGATCCTTACTTCCTTTCGACACCACCATCACCAAATTATGTCCTCTACATGATCGAGCCTAAAGAAAAGTTCTCCTTCCAAGCTCATCATCAATCAAAGTGAAGCCGTGTTGGAACAATGAGCCGAATACTTCCAAATCATGCCAAGCTTGAGGGCATCTATAATCTAGACCTGTATCGTGTTGTATGGCACTTATTATGGGTGAAAGCCGCTCTTTGATGAGCACTTCTCCAAACGTCCGGCTGAAGACATTAAAGTTAATAAACAAGTTTGGGGGTTGCTCTAAGGATTTGCAATTGAAATGAAGCTGAAGCGGGCATGAAAGTACGGATTTGGCATCAGTAGTAGCGTTTTGGCGCTCATTTGAGCGCTTTGGCGCTCAAAATAGAGCCTTTTTGGGCAAAAGTGGCAGAGCACATAGTGCTTTGGCGCTACCATTAATCACCTTGGCGCTACCATTGAGCACCTTGGTGCTGCCTCCAAAAAAAAAAAAAAAAAACCCATGCAACTTCCGCATCTCCTCTTGCACCCAATGAAGTTACTGATTGACAACTACTCAGGGAAGTCCTCTACACTCTCTTGCTTTACTTTTCCATCGAGGACAACGTTAGTTTTAAGTTTGGGGGAGTTAACTATCTTATTTTATGTTATTTTATTCAGTTTATTAAAAAAAAAACTTAAGCTTTGGCTCGGCTTGTTTCGTCCCCGACTGATGATGAGACAATGATTGAACTTAACTATGGCTTCTAGGAGACAATGAATAATTTGATTAGTTGTGTGCTTGACTTGTTTGTTGGTTTTGCTCTACTTATGATTTCCTTGCATTGTTGAGCACATAACTAAGAGCACTTGGCCAAGTTGTGAACTTAGAGAAAGTTTATGTGAATTTCATGTTTCTTAAGATCTCACCGGACTCTAGAACATGTTTGATTATCACTCGAGGTGAAATCCCAAGCAATTTATTACTAAGGAAATGATTTAGGCCATTTTTGGATCGTTTGAGCCATTTGATCTTACCCTGTTATAATAATATCCCTAGTCACCTCTTTGAGCCTGATTAAACTTTTCTTTGTCATCCACATTATTAGCTTAGCCTTTAAATAAATCCTATCATTCAGCATTTCCCTTAAGCTTGTTGATTATTCTAGGATGCACGTTGAGTTGTGTTTAGAATTGGGAGGTGTATTGATATTTTCTATAATTTGTTTGATGTCTCCAATGAAATTCTATATTTATCGTATTATTCCAAAAAAAAAAAAAATGAAAAAAAGAAAAAAAAGAAAAAAAAATGAAGAAAAAAGAGAGAGAAAGAAATAAAGAGTGGAGACAAGAATGTTGATGGCAAATGGCAGACATATTGGGATACTGAGTTAGAAGTTCTACAAGAGGATCCTAGAGTAATTGATGAGTTTAGGGAATTCAGAGCCTCATTGATATCCATTTATCCTACCTTAATCCCTAGCCATTCAATTCAAGCTTAATAAAGTCCTATTGATCCTTGGTGGTTTGTTGACCGACATTAGTGGAGAGTGATAAGAAAAGCAAGCCTATGGAGTTCGAAAAATCATAGATCTACCTTGATTCACTTAATTGCATAAACTCATCTAAGTTGCATTTGGATATGTGTAATTGATAATTCACACACACACACATAAGGAGTCTTAGGTGGGGTTGAGATTAGCATTCGAGTTGAAATTCTAAACTTTCAAACAGTTTAAAGTCTTTCTTGAGCTGTAACTTATGTGAGATCTCTGAGGCATTTTTTGTGAAACAACGCCGGATCAATACTCAAGCAAGGTTTCATTTATTTATGTTTCATATTATTTGTGTTTTCATTTCTATTTAGTTTTCTTTCTTTCATTTTTGTTTTGCTCGAGGACTAGCAAAATATTAAGTTTGGGGGTATTTGATGAGTGAGTTTGACTAGCTCATTTAGTATCATTTTACACTTAACAACTAGTTGGTTTCTGAGGTTTTTGTTAGTTTTTATGTGTGTTTTCGTTCTTTGTTTGAAGGATAGGTGAAAGTGTATGATTTGGAAGGTTTTGGACAAATTTCGGTGGAAAAAGACAGCAAACATAACGCTTAGGCGCCAATCTATAGTGCCTTGGCGCTGAGTTTTATGGAATCAGTGTAGTGGTGCAGAATGGGCAGCACTTTGACGCACATGACAGCGTCGCAGCACCTAGGATTTTTACACAGTAGCGCCGCAGCGCTTGGAAGTCAGTGCTGCGGCGCTACGACTTGAGAAAAGACGCGTTTTGAAGGCCAATCGCGGAAAAACTTACCCGTTTGATCCTAATGCTCCGAAACATATAAATAGATGATTCTAGGGCAATTAGAAGGGACTTTCTGAGTGTGGAGTGACGGCTGGCTTTTGAGAGAAGATTCAAGAGAAGAAAAGGAGAATTGGGTACGGAGAAGAAGAACGGCTCAAATCCAGAGACAGAGATGCTTCAATTCAACTCCAAACTAGTTATTTTCTTTCCTTTCCAATGATTAAGATTTTGTTTAGGAATTTATTTTGTTTAGAGAGGAACTAATGTCTTTTTCTAGGGCTACGATGTAGCCGGATTATAAATGTTCTGATTCTCAATCTTATTTTTAAGTAATTGATGTTTAATCCATATATGCTGAGTATTTCAATTTATTCTTAATGCTTGTGATTGTTTGGCCAACTATTACATGATTTTGTATTTGATTTGAGAGTGAGAGGTGATAATTAAATAAGCTCTAAATTGAAATACCATGAGTTGGTCATAGGATAGAGATATCTATGATGCTTGTGCAGTTCTTTTGAATTTCTTGCACTTATGATTTTCAACAGGTTTAGAAGTCTAACAGAGATGTAGATTTTACTTGTTGGACTAATATTATCGTTGCTTGAGAAAGAATAATAATTGCTTTAGAGAAATTGCTGTGAGTATATGATTGAATGTTAATTTCCTTGAATTATGAGAATTTGAACAGGATTAATTTTGGTGAAATTGAAAACCCTAGAGTCTTAATCTATTGAATCTTATTCCATTGTTTGGCGTTGTTTGATTTATTTAATCATTTTAGTTTTACTTTACTTAATTTTATAAACTCACTTGTCAATTATTCAAATAAAATTAGGGTTAATATAATTTCGGTAATTAGTAAACAACAATCCTCGTGGGACAATATTCTTATCCACTATTATATTACTTGATTGCGATAGCGTATACTTGTGTTATGATTTTTCACAATAGAGTCCTTGGACCAAGTTGAAAAGGACGAAAACTCCCGAACTATAATTGAAATTGAATATTGAAAAAAGTAATATAATCTAATTTACAAATAGAAAAACTTACTAGACATACAATATTATCATATATACTAGAACATATAATATTACCATATATATATCACCTTACACATGAGAGTGGTGGGTCTAGAGGTTATGTGTCTATGGAGTAAGAGAGGGAGTCCTTAGACCAAGTTGAAAAGGAGAAAAACTCCCGAACTATAATTGAAATTGAATATTGAAAAAAGTAATATAATCTAATTTACAAATAGTAAAACTTACTAGACATACAATATTATCATATAAACTAGAACATACAATATTATCATATATACTAGAACATATAATATTACCATATATATATCACCTTACACATGAGAGTGGTGGGTCTAGAGGTTATGTGTCTATGGAGTAAGAGAGGGAGTTCTTGGACCAAGTTGAAAAGGAGGAAAACTCCCGAACTATAATTGAAATTGAATATTGAAAAAAGTAATATAATCTAATTTACAAATAGAAAAACGTACTAGACATACAATATTATCATATATACTAGAACATATAATATTATCATATATATATCACCTTACACATGAGAGTGGTGGGTCTAGAAGTTATGTGTCTATGGAGTAAGAGAGGGAGTCCTTGGACCAAGTTAGAAAGGAGGAAAACTCCCGAACTATAATTGAAATTGAATATTGAAAAAAGTAATATAATCTAATTTACAAATAGAAAAACTTACTAGACATACAATATTATCATATAAACTATAACATATAATATTATCATATATATATCACCTTACACATGAGAGTGGTGGGTCTAGAGGTTATGGAGTAAGAGAGGGAGTAACTCGTTCAAGCGGCATTCATCTTAGCAAGACTATTTTTATCTTCAGTCTTCAGACTCCCTCTGTCGCTCGACATAACTACACTATCTGGAATTATCCTATATCAGGAGCTACATATGCTCTGCCCTTTCGCTTTCCGACCCCTCTTTCTCCGTTGAAGCCATTCCCCAGATACCACCAACTTGGTTCTTGTTATCTCCTTCCTCCCCATGCGTGAAAGACAAGGTCTGAGTTCACTTTCTATTGAGCCTACTCCTTCTTACCTTCTTTGGACCAAGTTGAAAAGAATGAAAACTCCCGAATTATAATTGAAATTGAATATTAAAAAAAAGTAATATAATCTAATTTATAAATAGAAAAACTTACTAGACATATAATATTATCATATATACTAAAACATATAATATTATCATATATATATATCACCAGAGTGGTGGGTCTAGAGGTTATGTGTCTATGGAGTAATTCACGGAACGATAGATGGTGGATGGATTAAAAAAAGCTCCCAAGAAAAACATGTCCTAAGTACATAAAATACACGTGTTCATGAAAATCTTGCTTGTGTGCTCTCGAATCGGCATATTCGTTTTGCTTTTATTACAAACATTTACAGATGTTCTAAATAATTGCCTAAAATATACGCGTTCGTTAAAATCTGATTTCACGTGGCACTCCAACTAACTAAGACCTTTACATCTCTGACACTATTAATTATCACGTGAATCGTGTGAATTTCTTTCATTGTCCCTAAACAAGCACGAAATTTCAAATAAGGGTAGCAGTTACATCTCTATATATAGCCGAGTAAACACATAAGTTTTATCCACACCCAAATATACCATTTACGTAAACTAGTTTTCAAATATTTTCATGCTGATGGCTTCGTCTTCCTTTCTCTCCCTCTCCTTCCTTGTCCTCCTCTTCTCTATCTCCTCTGCCAACACCCGCAAGTGGTCCTTGTCAAATGGTCTCGATCAGAAACCGTTCAGCATAATCGAGGCCGCCATTGGAGTTTCTGAAGACCTTCTTAATCTCAATGGGATGGTGAGGCCCCATACACACACACACACACACACACACACACACACACACACACACATATATATATACATATATTTGTTGATGATTTTGAAAAGACATTTTTTTTTTTTGAAAAGACATTTTTTAACGATTCAACAATTATATATTTGTTGATGATTCTTTTATATGTGGTATTTTGATGTGTTAGAATACACGTATAAAACTATTTTGTAACGTCAGTATCGGTAGGCATATGATAGATTCTTTACTAACTGTTTAAAATTATCCAAAACAAAGGTGTTACTAGAGAATATATCATATCTCTTATAGTAAAATTCGGATTACTTAAATTTTTTATAATAATATTTTTAACATATCAAATTAAGAAAAATATGGTCGAGAATTGACAAAAAGAAAATATTGTTGTTAAAAAATCAGTGTACGTAGAATACCTATTAGTAGGTAAAACAAACTATGCTATGAAGGAAAAAAAAAACGAATTTCCTATTTACCGCCATTATCTAGATTTTCTAATGAAGAACGTTTTTGGTTTGATGTGTGTAGATTTACTTGTTAAATATAAATACACATATATGCATGTATCATCGAAAGTTTAAAATTAATTATTGCCATTTGGAAAACATTTTATAGGAAGCTAAAAACAATCAACATAGTGGGAAAAGTCAGACGATAGTTGTAGGAACATGGGGAGCTAAAGTGACTAGCTCTAATGGTGTGGCTTTTGATGACGGTGCATACACCGGAATAAGAGAAATCAATTTTGAATATAATAATGAAACTGCTATCGGGAGTATTCAAGTGACCTACGATGTAAATAGTACGCCATTTGAAGCAAAAAAACATGCAAGTTTTATAACCGGCTTCACACCAGTGAAGGTTAGTTTTTCATTCATTTCTTCATCTTTTAGCTATAAAATTTCTTTCTGGTATTACTCTATATATGTCTTTGTGAAAGTAATCTTTAATATGAGCTTATATTTACGAGATAAGGATATGTTAATATATATATTAGTAATGAGCTGTTATCTTTTAATTTGAGCTTATATTTACGAGATAAGGATCCATTAATATATATGTGTGTATATATATATATATAAATATATTTTAGTAATGATCTGTTATATTTTTCTAACTAAAGCCTCGATTGCAAAATATATAGTACCCTAACACATTAAAAATAATTTATCGAATATTATAACATATATATGTATATTGTAACTTAAAATCATTTACTTATAAATACTAGATCTCCATGTACATATAGATACTACTAATTTAATTTATTTATTTATATTTTGATCCAGATTTGCTTAGACTTTCCAAATGAGTATATAGTTGAAGTGAGCGGGTACACTGGTAAAGTGAGCGGGTATATAGTAGTACGCTCTTTAACATTCAAGACCAACAAAGAAACTTATGGACCATATGGAGTTACAAGCGGCACATATTTTAAGCTCCCAATCCAAAATGGCTTAATTGTTGGATTTAAAGGAAGTGTCGGCTATTGGTTGGACTACATTGGGTTTCACTTATCACTTTAAGATTACTTATAAAATAATGATGCTACTAAGATGGATCGTTGTTGTCCTATAAATAAGTTCAAATCGCCAAGTATGTAATGGTAGTATTATATGTTGGTTTCGCTAGCAATCTTATTACCATATATGTACAAGGAATGATTTGATGTTTCAAATAAAGGTCCATATATTGAGTAATTGGTGATGTGTTATATTACCTCTTGAATTTTGAGTTTGGCTTTCAAGAAAAGCACGAATTTGATGTCATTTTTATAGCAAATAATTAAAATGGCTAGTTGTTCAAACAATAAATGTAATGACTAGAAATTTAAAAGATCCCAATGACGTGGTTTATGGAATTAATATTTAAAACATCAAATGGCACTTGTCCTATTATGAAAAATGTGTTTCTTCAACAACAAAAAAATAAAGAACATCTATTATAAAAATATATATAAAGATTCAAAAAATAAATAAAAAAACATAATGAAAAACTCAAAAAAATTATGGGAGAGACATGTGGAAAAAAAATACAGGTTAGTTTAGTTTCTAGATAACTTCTGGAATTTACTTTTGAATTGAACAATCATGACACTTCCAAAAAAGGAAAAGTAAGAATGCAAGAAAAAGAAATTTGTTGGAAAATACATCATGTAATAAAACATCAGAATATGTGAATTGTGATGGGAATTATTATTCATAAGCTGCAAAGAAGTATGTTTCATCACAGATATGAATTATCAGGAAGTTACACTGATCCAACTCTCTATGAATTTACAGCTTCTTATGGGTCTGAGTTTTATGACCCAAAGACAATGTAATAGGTTTCAAAATACTATCTTCAATCATGAATTTGGTTAGATTAGAACAAGCAAAGTAGGTCCAAATGCTTCTTTTTCTTTCTTTTTCTGGTAAAATAAACGTAACCATTGAAAATAAGTTTATATAAATAATTATATATATATATATATATATACATAAATGAAGATGCATATGTGGACATAATGTATAAAGTATACACGACTTTGCATGTATACATATACATATATATATATATATATAACTGTTTGTTTTGAAAAAAAAAAATCAGGGGAGTAAAATATTTCTAGCTGCATTTCTTTTGGAATATGTTATAACAGTTGACGAAAAAAATAGATATGACGATAAGTCGCACTACAACAATATATGTCATTCGCGACGACTTTATTTGCGACAATATTTGTCGTCGCAAATATTTTATTATTTGTGATGACATGTCATTGCAATTAATCCCCATTAAATAAATTAAGCATGTCATTGCTAATAAGTTCAATGTCATCGCAAATAGTTTAGGTGCACAATGTCCAATGGCGCGGATTTTTGCCGCCAATGGGAATCCATTTTTTGCGATGACTTGTCGTCGTAAATATCTTTTTATTTACGACGATACATGTCGTCGCAAATAATACCACTCTATTTGCGATGATGTGTTCTCTTTGTCATCGCAAATAAGCTTGACTGGTGGAATGATTAATTGCGACGACATATTGTCGTCGCAAATAATTTCAGATGTTGGGTATTTGCGACGGCATTTTAATTTATTTGCGACAACAATGTCGTCGCAAATAATTTCAGATGTGGGGTATTTACGACGGCATTTTAAATTTATTTGCGACGATAATGTCGTCACAAATATGTCTGATCTATTATACCCTAACTTCTTCCTCTTCATTTTCCTCCGATTTCACTCTCTCTCTCTCTCTAAACAATCTCCGCCTCTTCTTCTCCTCACCGCCGCCGCCGCCACCCGCCGCCCCTGCTGCCCTCCGTTCTCTCTCTCTATTCCATTCTCTCTCTCCTCTTCTCTCTATTCTCAGCTTTCTTTCTCTCTTCCCTTTTATCTCTCTCTCTCTTCCGCTCCCCCTCCCTCTTGTTCCCATCTCCGGCCGCCTGTCCCGCCACCCCACTCCCCCCGGCAGGCCCACGCCCC